>NC_092151.1:10057007-10182007 GCF_045791955.1 Oncorhynchus clarkii lewisi
GTCAGAAGTATTGGTTTAGTGAGAAGTGCTGGTCTGTTGGCCTGTGCTACAGCAGATTGCTTGTTTCTGGATCCCTTCTGCATACATCATTCCTATCTAATCTTCTGTTGTCAAATGAGTGATTTTGAAAGACAGAGGCTCTAGTTTGTCAACATCCCAGGAAGCTGCACTGGACTGATAAACTGAATAGCTTAACAGCTACGCATTGGGTTATACACTATTGGCCCATTTCAGACTGGTGATGCCTACGCCTGCACTCATTTGCATTTGACAGTGACGATAATGTTTAAGACAAGAGTGAAATTATTCCTGGATTTTAATTAAACTTCAATTTCAGTTTGAGTCACACATAATGGCCATGTAATCACAATTTAAATCGATATTAGTTAAACAAAATATTTAGTTCTTCACAGACAAAATTATTCTTGGTGAACTCTAAATGACCTGTAAGAAAAACAACAACAACTAGAATGTGGTGTAGGCATAGACATGACTAAAATTACAGCCACTATATGTGTGTAAGAGTGTGTATCGGCATGGTGTGTGTGTGTGTGTGTGTGTGTGTGTATCGGCATGGTGTGTGTGTGTGTGTGTGTGTGTGTATCGGCATGATGTGTGTGTGTGTGTATCGGCATGGTGTGTGTGTGTGTGTGTGTGTGTGTGTGTGTGTATCGGCATGGTGTGTGTGTGTGTGTGTGTATCGGCATGGTGTGTGTGTGTGTGTGTGTGTATCGGCATGGTGTGTGTGTGTGTGTGTGTGTATCGGCATGGTGTGTGTGTGTGTGTGTATCGGCATGGTGTGTGTGTGTGTGTGTATCGGCATGGTGTGTGTGTGTGTGTGTGTGTATCGGCATGGTGTGTGTGTGTGTGTGTGTGTGTGTGTGTGTGTGTGTATCGGCATGGTGTGTGTGTGTGTGTGTGTGTGTGTATCGGCATGGTGTGTGTGTGTATCAGCATGGTGTGTGTGTGTGTGTGTGTGTGTGTGTATCGGCATGGTGTGTGTGTGTGTGTGTGTGTGTGTGTGTGTGTGTGTGTGTGTGTATCGGCATGATGTGTGTGTGTGTGTATCGGCATGGTGTGTGTGTGTGTGTGTGTGTGTGTATGTGTGTATCGGCATGGTGTGTGTGTGTGTGTATCGGCATGATGTGTGTGTGTGTGTATCGGCATGGTGTGTGTGTCGGCATGGTGTGTGTGTGTGTGTGTGTATCGGCATGGTGTGTGTGTGTGTGTGTGTATCGGCATGGTGTGTGTGTGTGTGTGTGTGTATCGGCATGGTGTGTGTGTGTGTGTGTGTGTGTGTGTGTGTGTGTATCGGCATGGTGTGTGTGTGTATCGGCATGGTGTGTATCGGCATGGTGTGTGTGTGTGTGTATCGGCATGGTGTGTGTGTGTATCGGCATGGTGTGTGTGTGTGTGTGTGTATCGGCGCGGTGTGTGTGTATCGGCGCGGTGTGTGTGTGTGTATCGGCGCGTGTGTGTGTGTGTGTGTGTATCGGCGCGCATGTGTGTGTGTATCGGCGCGTGTGTGTGTGTGTGTGTGTATCGGCGCGCGTGTGTGTGTGTGTGTGTGTGTATCGGCGCGTGTGTGTGTGTGTGTGTATCGGCGTGTGTGTGTGTGTGTGTGTATCGGCACGTGTGTGTGTGTGTGTGTGTGTGTGTGTGTGTGTGTGTGTGTCGGCGCGCGCGTGTGTGTGTGTGTGTACTCACGCTGGCCCAGCTGTGCCTCGGGGACTCTTTCCCTGATCATTCGACAGGCGTCGTACACCATGGTGGAGGGCTCAAACTGCATGGTCTTCACCACGTTCCCCACGCCAATCTTCAGTGACAGGGCCACCATGACTGCCGCTCTCCGTTTCCACCACCGTTACACCTGCAGGGACAGCAGGGGACACACACAGGACAGAGGGTTAAAGGTTAAAAGACAACACCATACATGAAGCATTACATAATTATGTTTATAACTTTGGGAAACAAAAGACGGAGCTCTCATTTCACCATTGACCATCCTCCTGTTAACTAGTGAGCTCTCATTTCACCATTGACCATCCTCCTGTTAACTAGTGGGCTCTCATTTCACCATTGACCATCCTCCTGTTAACTAGTGAGCTCTCATTTCACCATTAACCCTCCTACTGTTCACTAGGAAGAGAGTGGGAGACTGGTGTTTCACTATTAACCCTCCTCCTGTTCACTAGGAAGAGAGTGGGAGACTGGTGCTTCACTATTATCCCTCCTCCTGTTCACTAGGAAGAGAGTGGGAGACTGTGGTGTTTCACTATTAACCCTCCTCCTGTTCACTAGGAAGAGAGTGGGAGACTGTGGTGCTTCACTAATAACCCTCCTCCTGTTCACTAGGAAGAGAGTGGGAGACTGTGGTGCTTCACTAATAACCCTCCTTCCGGCATGTAGTTCCTCCTCTCTGAGGGGACTTTACACGAGTTGCAGTTTCAGTCTAAAAGGGGCCTTAGTAGAAAAGAAGAACTGTCTCAGGGACAGATAACAGTATATGGAAATATCTAGTGGACACTGAATTGGGAACCTCTGAAAATAGCATCAACAGAACATCTGTGGCTTGACCGATTATTACGTCAATTGAGGAATCAAAAGCAGTACCATACTAAATGAAAGAAGACATTTAATACCAATAGGGAAAAACAACTTCATTTGCTGTGAAAAATATCCCTCAAAACAATCTCAGAATTTAGGGGAAGGTGTGGAAAGTTTAAGTTCCGAGGGTAAATCTATTTGGGTTGCCTAGCAATGTGCAGTGATGTGAGGGCGCCTGTAGCTAAAGAGGGATTTCAAATCAGCCTTTCCTAATACACAGGGAGGAGGAGTATGTGATCAGACTTCTCCAGTCCTATTTACACCATCACTAGTATCACTTCTCTACACCACATTACAATCAGCTCAACAATGTTTCTGTACAGCACTTTGAGATATCAGCTGATGTAAGAAGGGCTATATAAATACATTTGATTTGATCAGCAAAGTCCTTCTCTAGACAAAGAGGAGAGAACAAACAAACAGAAAAAGAGCAACACCAAGTGGTGGTCTCTGAAAGAGGTACCTGAACTAACCAGTAGAAGACCGGTAATACAATTCACACACACACACACACACACACACACACACACACACACACACACACACACACACACACACGGTTATGGTCAAAGACACACCAGTCAGGGAGTACAGCAGAATGAAATGGTCCAGATGTGAGTTGAGGTAGACAGGAGTTTCTAGAAGTTGTCTCCAACATGACATCTTGGGAGACAACTAAAGAGTTCAGTGACAGATTGGGGTCTCCAACACCAGGCTAAGCCCTGGTAACCTGGTCCCTAGGGGCGTCCGTATGCTTCCCGGCCAGTCTGAGGCCACCCCTCAGAGCCCAGGTTTCTTCCTAGGTTCCTGCCTTCCTAGGGAGTTTTTCCTTAGCCACCATGCTTCTACATCTGTTTTGCTTGCTGTTTGGGGTTTTAGGCTGGGTTTCTATATAGTACTTTTTGACATTACCTGATATAAAAAGGGATTTATAAATACATTTGATTGATTGATTTGATTGAAACAGTTCGGAAGAGTTCATGCCTATATTATGACAACATTTTGAGATGTTTTTGTTGGTTTTGGTCATTGGTGAGATTTTTTTAGCTGTTCAGGCACACAACATTGTTTCTAGAGGCAAGCCGAAGTTCGGAGCCGAAAGTCTATGCCCCTTCGTCGGTGATTGGTTAACAGTAGAGATTCTTCAATAAAGTCTCTGCCCCTTCGTCGGTGATTGGTTAACAGTAGAGATTCTTCAATAAAGTCTTTGTTGTCATTCAACGAGAGACGACACGTTTTCATGCACATTTTTTAAATTGAAAAATACTACACTAAACATCTTAGTTAGATATAAAATTGCGCCACGAAGATCTCCTCGGCGAAACCGTCAAAATTAATTACATATTTCTTGAGTTGTATTATTTTAAAAGGAAGTATATACTGGCTACAGCATCTCAAAATGGACAAACGGTACTATTGCCGCAGGACAATAGACTCTGCCTGAGGTCAGGTGTTGGTAGCCTACCTCAGCTGTAAAACGTCACAAAGTTTGCCTAGAAAGGCTCCGACACCAATAGCGTCTGCTGGCCAAGAGTACCAAGCCCCTCTCAGCGTAATTAGAGAACCGTGCGCAATTTTACATGTAGAATCGTGCGAAAAATGTTGGTAGTCACACATCTTACAGTGGGTGGTTCCTAAAACAGGGCAGACGAATGCAACATCCATATTCGGAGCGATGTGGCGAGCCATTAGTCCCAGGGCCAGAGAGTGGGTTTGAGAAAGGGCTCGGAGTTGTACTCATGGGCCACTGTAAGAGTTTTCTTCACAGATAGAAAAAGACAGAGACAGACAGAGAAATAGAGACAGCTACAGACACAGAGACAGACAGAGATACAGATATTTAAATGGACACAGACAGAGACACAGACAGAGACACAGACAGAGACACTTCGCATCCGCATGTGTCTCGCATTTGACCAGTGAATCAACTTACAAAGCATTTCCGAGAACACCTCAGCTGAACAATTATATAAAAATAATTCTGTGTAGCAAGAGTGATTTGACCCTCGGCCTAGACTCTGGACTGAGCTCGAGCCACTTATTTATAACCGGTCAGTGATGACAGCACAGATACGAACAGTAGCTAGTTTCACAGTCACGACACCGACAGAAAGAGAAACAGCACGTAGGTCATAACATGTTCCCTGTTGGCGTGGGTGAGGAGCAACCATTTTAACAATGACTGTCTGACTGTCAGGGGCGGCAGATAGCCTAGTGGTTAGGAACGTTGGGCCAGTAATCGAACTGTTGCTGTTTCGAATCTTTGAGCCAACTAAGTGAAAAAAACCTGTCAATGTGCCCTTGAGCAAAGCACACAACCCTAATTGCTCTTGTTAGTGGCTCTGGATAAGATCATCTGCTAAATGATTCAAATGTAAAACGCCAATAGCAACACACATCATGAGTTAAATCACATGAAATGGGCCTATCAAAAGTAGTGAACTACAAAGGGACTGTGGTGACGTTTGGGACTCAGTTATTCATGAAAACTCATGTCGTTAGATAGATCAATACTCATGTCCGTGTTCAAATCGTGTGATAAGAATGTCAAGTCCCAGTAGGTTAACATATTGATAATCAAAATATGATTAATAATGACTGATGATATTCGGCTCTGGCAGAATGCAGAGAATGTTGAACTGAACATCACGATCCAATTAATGTTGTTTCACAAGCACAAAGCTGGAAGCAATTCACACCTCACACTCCCATCCCCCACCACAGCCCCCACTGTGAGCTGAGGCGAATTCCACGTAGTTTTATCAAAATGGAATCCAAACTGTGAAGATTGAGGTTATCCTCTGAGTAAGTGCTTTAAATCCCTAAAACACACACAGGTACAATTTTCACACTACTGAGCAGAGGAGAGTCTAACTGCGCTGTAACCGTGATGGAAATGACGATGTCCAAAGAAGATATCCAAGCCAGCACAGTACGGTTGGGGTCGGCACTATTGTGTGAATCTAGCAATAGTAGACACGGTATTAAATAGTAGACACGGTATTATCAGGGGCGGCAGGTAGCCTAGTGGTTAGAGCGTTGGGCCAGTAACCGAAAGGTTGCTAGATCGAATCACTGAGCTGACAAGGTAAAAATCTGTCGTTCTGCCTTAACCCGCTGTTCCTAGGCCATCATTGTAATTAAGAATTTGTTCTGAACTGACTTGCCTAGTTAAATTAAGGTTAAATATATATATTTTTTAAAATCAAATCAGACCCCCATGAGCTCATTTGCCAATCAGAAGCTGAACATGTCGAGTTTTGTCCCCGGTCTCCCAGTGTGGTCCGTCTCGGTCTATTGACACTGGCACGGCTGTGTGTGGTGGGGAGACAGACAGACTGGCTGGCAGCCTTCCAGGGGCTCAATCCCCACTCTATATTAAGGGGAGAGGGTGGTTTACGGCAGGATTCTGACACCCGCTTCACAGCTGCAGTGTTGAAGAGGCTCATATGGCAAGAGGCCTACTCATCATGTCAAATTACTTGTTGTAGATAGACAGGACACTGAAGTGATTACTGCACTGAGTTCACTTGATTTCTGAAGATCAAGAACTGTTAGAATCTACTAAATATATTTTTGATATATTGTGTATATACACTATACTGTACATATGTATATACAGGTATCTTTTGGTTATTACTATGGCAACAGCCTACAGGAACAATAAAAAACAGAATATTACAGTTCAATTAGAAAATTAGGAAAATGAATAAAAACAGTATGTATGTATGTATGTATGTATGAATGAATGTATGTATGTATGTACAGTTGAAGTCGGAAGTTTACATAAACAAGTTTTAAATGACTCCAACATAAGTGTTTCAACCATTCCACAAACGTCTTGTTAACAAACTATAGTTTTGGCAAGTCGGTTAGGACATCTACTTTGTGCATGAGAAGTAATTTTTCCAACAATTGGTTCATCCTTGGGAGTAATTTCTAAACGCCTGAAGGTACCACGTTCATCTGTACAAACAATAGTACGCAAGTATAAACCCCATGGGACCGCGCAGCCGTCATACCGCTCAGGAAGGAGACGCCTTCTGTCCCCTAGAGATGAACGTACTCTGGTGCGAAGAGTGCAAATCAATCCCAGAACAACAGCAAAGGATCTTGTGAAGATGCTGGAGGAAACAGGTACAAAAGTATCTATAGCCACAGTAAAACGAGTCCTATATCGACATAACCTGAAAGGCCGCTCAGCAAGGAAAAAGCCACTGCTCCAAAACCGCCATAAAAAAAGCCACACTACGGTCTGCAACTGCACATGGGGAAAAAGATCGTACTTTTTGAAGAAATGTCCTCTGGTCTGATGAAACAAAAATAGAACTGTTTGGCCATAATGACCATCGTTATGTTTGGAGGAGAAAGGGGGAGGCCTGCAAGCCGAAGAACACTATCCCAACCGTGAAGCACGGGGGTGGCAGCGCTTTGCTGCAGGAGGGACTGGTGCACATCACAAAATAGATGGCATCATGAGGTAGGAAAGTTATGTGCATATATTGAAGCAATATCTCAAGACATCAGTCAGGAAGTTAAAGCTTGGTCGCAAATGGGTCTTCCAAATGGACAATGACCCCAAGCATACTTCCAAAGTTGTGGCAAAATGACTTAAGGACAACAAAGTCAAGGTATTGGAGTGGCCATCACAAAGCCCTGACCTCAATCCTATAGAAAATTTGTGGGCAGAACTGAAAAAGTGTGTGCGAGCAAGGAGGCCTACAAACCTGAATCAGTTACACCAAGTTTGTTAGGTGGAATGGGCCAAAATTCAAACAAACTTATTGTGGGAAGCTTGTGGAAGGCTACCTGAAATGTTTGACCCAAGTTAAACAATTTAAAAGGTAATGCTACCAAATACTAATTGAGTGTATGTAAACTTCTGACCCACTGGGAATGTGATGAAAGAAATAAAAGCTGAAATAAATCATTCTCTCCACTATTATTCTGACATTTCACATTAAAATAAAGTGGTGATCCTCACTGACCCGGTGAATTTTTACTAGGATTAAATGTCAGGAATTGTGAAAAACAGAGTTTAAATGTATTTGGCTAAGGTGTATGTAAACTTCCGACTTCCAACTGTATGTATGTAAGTAAATGTACAGTACCAGTCAAAAGTTTGGACACACCTACTCATTCAAGGGTTTTTCTTTATTTTTTACTATTTTCTACATTGTGTAATAAAAGTGAAGATATCAAAACTATGAAATAACACATATGGAACCATGTCGTAACCAAAAAAAAGTGTTAAACAAATGAAAATATGGTTTTATATATTTGAGATTCTTCAAAGTAGCCACCCTTTGCTTTGATAACAGGTTTGCACACTCTTGGCCTTCTCTCAGTAGGTGTGCCCAAACGTTTGACTGGTACTGTAGATATCAATGAGTATGTATGTATTCCCACACATGGTTTTGTAACCTAGCTCCTGCAGCAACACGCCCTATACTGAGCATTATGTTCCTTTAGGAATGCACCAATACCAAACCTCGGCACAACGACATCCATCAGATTCCAATAGCTAAGCACTTCAGATGGATCAATGAAAAACATTATATATGTGGTCATTTAAAATGTTGGTGAGATGGTTTTGATGATCCCTGCTGGTGTCTCTGCTGCCTTACAATAAGAACACCTGCTGAGAGTTTGGGGTTACTACTTCGGTCAAACTGACTGGCTTTCAGTATCATGCCGAGTTCCCTGAACAACTGCCAAAAACACATTTACAGCATTAGGATTTGAATAGCATGTTAATTTCTTGATTTGATTTTTATGGGAAATCAGAGATTATGCTTCAAAATATATGGTTCTCCATTTACTTTTTCATCATGTCTAAAAGTGACTCAAGAAATTACCAATCTGCACAATCAATTGGGACTTTGGATTATAAGATGAGTAATGATATGAATATTCAAAGTCTTAATTAGAACGTCACTCTGGCCTTTGAGTGTGTGAGACGCTCAGACCGTAAACCCATTGTATGAAACGCAGAGGTTTATAGCAGTGTTCAACTTTCATTAAAAAGGAGGTTACAAGATGTGTATGAAGTTTGGCTGTATTATTTTATTACTACTCAAAGCAGTGATTTACACCAGTATAAATAAGTGACTGTGTCCAATACAATAAAGGACAAGCTGTGTGTGTGTGTGTGTGTGTGTGTGTGTGTTCGTTCTCTGGTTTTCAGTCAAAATTCCTGAGAAGAATCCGTCTTTAAGAGTTGGCTGTAACTGTGTTTTTACTGGACATACCAAATGCATCCCAGATTTACACGAGATATAAAAATGACATGAAATACCAGTAATTTAGCTGTCGCCTCCCCCCGCCCCCCTTAAACCTCCGTTTTGACAGCTCCACTGCAAAAATGCACTGTATACTGAGCGATTGTATTTGCATTCTCAGTAGCACTTGACATTTCGTTTTTTATTAAGGAGTGGAGCAGTCCCCCCTATTGGGTTGGATAGAGATAGAGAGAAAAGGCAGAAGAGATGCTGCTGAAATAGCAGCAGGCCGGATTCGAACCCATGCTGCAGCAGTATGTGTGTTCCAGACTCCAGAGGCAGTTTCTTTTGGTACAGACACTGAGAAATCGGACTTCCGACAGGCATTTATAACAGTAGGAGGTCGTTCGTTCTCTTGCAAGAACAAAATACGTCCCTGCTGTGTACCGACGGTGTACTGACGAACCTGCTGTTTCTACTTTTAGAATCGCAATGCTTGTCAGTGGGTGAGAAATTGACTGTGAGCCAATTAGAGAGCACAAACCTCCGACAGAAGTGACAAGAAGAATACGGCACTAAGTGCTAAGTAAGTACCTATTGGCACTCAGATTTTTCGATGCGTCTGATCCTTTAGACCAGCCCAGGCCAACTCACTAGCTCTTCTACGGTCTAGTGGCAAGGTGCAACTGCTGGGTGAGATTCTGTAGGATATAGGTTATCTAATGCTATTGAGTTTGAGGAAGGCATTGAGGAAGGCAGCACTACTTTCAGTCCACATTTCTCACGGGCATAGTACATGCCTGCTACAAGGAACATAGATTGATAGTGTATGCACTGCAAGTTGTTCCTTAAACACGGGAAACTTTTTTTTGTTGTTGAAGCAAGCGATGTACCACACCATTATGATGGGAACTTTTAAGAGTTCACAAAGTTCAAAGACTAGCCCACACAACCAGCCTTTGTTCACCGATTAAGTTCAGAGAACATCTAAGAAGATTGGGGATTGACAATGGAAGCTATTTGAACAATGACATTTTTACAGGGAAAAAGCAGAATTAAAAGGGAGCGTGTCTTCACAGTTCCACATGCTAACCAAATCATCTGGAGCCGTGTTAATTTGTAGACATTTACTACAGTGGCAGTCCTTCTCTCTGACTACTGTTTGGACAAGGTCCAGAATGGAGGCAGAGACTAAGGCTAAGAACTTGGTCAAAAATAGACTACATTCCGGCCCAGAAAAAATATAAAATTCTTGAGACAGTGACCTCAACCCCACTCAAAGAATGTAGCTGTCCCTCTCATGAAAACCCATCACTGAAAATAGATGCACAAAAAGCCGCTTGAGAGCTGACAAGCGACGAGAATATAGCAGAGGACTCTCTGTGGTGATATGTATTTCAGTTTCACTTCTTGTTTTTGTTTTGCATTGTCATGTGCAGAATATTTTGAACGTGGTGGTCAGGGCAGGGCAGGGGAAATAAAATGTGATTTGTTAAATGTTATTATGATGGTTCGACGCATTATATGCTTCATCTTCGGTTTGGTACATTCCCCAGTTCAAATAAGGCATGAAAATCAATCCCAAAATGCCTTGCTACAGTTTTTGCATTCTAGGTCAGGATGTTATATATATATATATATATATATATATATATATATATATATATATAAAAGGGTATTAGCATACAGCAGTGCCACTCATTTACAACAGCGACCTGACCAAGATAAAGCAAAGCAGTGTGACAAAAACAACAGAGTTACACATAAACAAACGTAAAACAAAAGAAAAGAAAAAAGCTTTATGGGCTTTATAGTAAAGACATGTAATTTAACTGTAAAAAAAAAAGACCTTTTAACAACCAGTCATGATGTTTTCAGATTTTTTGTCAAACAAATCACTTCAAAAAGTAAGTTACCCTAACAAGTTCCTCTACTCCTAATCAAGTCCAGCTTCTGAACAGTGCACTTTGCACCTGCCATTTGAATGATAAGGGACATTATCACAAACACCATCATGGTAATGACATTCTACCTACACAGTGACATATTTGGTTGCCAAGGGCAGCCAGGCATTCCAAAACTGTTTAACAATATAGATGCTTTTTAAAATGTTATTAGTCACATGCTTCATAAACAACAGGCGTAGACTAACAGTGAAACGCTTACGGGCTTGCTCGTACTCCCTTTATTACCATGGTAACGTTAAGCCACGCCCCCAGGTAGGGTACTTTACTATACCCAAGGACCAGGTTACATTAACCTCGTGGTTTCACTCTATACCCAAGAACCAGGTTACATTAACCTCGTGGTTTCACTCTATACCCAAGGACCAGGTTACATTAACCTCGTGGTTTCACTCTATACCCAAGGACCAGGTTACATTAACCTCGTGGTTTCACTCTATACCCAAGGACCAGGTTACATTAACCTTGTGGTTTCACTCTATACCCAAGGACCAGGTTACATTAACCTCGTGGTTTCACTCTATACCCAAGGACCAGGTTACATTAACCTCGTGGTTTCACTCTATACCCAAGGACCAGGTTACATTAACCTCGTGGTTTCACTCTATACCCAAGGACCAGGTTACATTAACCTCGTGGTTTCACTCTATACCCAAGGACCAGGTTACATTAACCTCGTGGTTTCACTCTATACCCAAGGACCAGGTTACATTAACCTCGTGGTTTCACTCTATACCCAAGGACCAGGTTACATTAACCTCGTGGTTTCACTCTATACCCAAGGACCAGGTTAGACGCTGCGATGATGATGGAAAGCTGTGGGCTCCGGTTCCTCCATACATGTGTGTTCGAAGGACTTCATTCACCGTAAGTCTTAAGCTAACACTTGTTTGTATCTAACTAGCCATGTGTAATGCCTGTGTAAACCTGGATATTCCCCCAAGTCGGTGTAGATATCACCATAGGCTAATTTGGGCCATTTGGTAGGGTTGTCTGCCCAGCTGGTCTCCGGCAAGTTGAAAGGACATATAGGCAAGGCTAAAATAATCAACTTTTCTAAATACCTAGACCGTTCAATGGCAGGGCAAAGTTACGCAGTATATCTAAAACTAGCGACTTAGATTCAGAGTAACTTCTCTTGCTTGCCAGCCAGCAAACGTCAGTTAACTGGTGAAAAAGCTAGGGGTAAACAAACAGTGACGTCAGTATAACGCAACAGATTTACGAGCTTCACTGTCAGTGTTAGCAGGTCGGGTAACACAGAGTGGCAGAATAAGTATCATGCAAGTCATTTATTGTTGTGACAGCCAAGTACAGTATGTTAATAACGACACTGCTGTAAATAATTATTGAAACGAGAGAAAAAAAATCAAGTCTCAGAATTTCCAATCAGATTTTAGAGAGGGCCGTGGCCACCCTGGGCCACGCCACTGTCGTCATGTGCTTCACACAGTGGGGGATGTTTCCCTGATGCAGCATAAAGCTTCAAGAGAGCAAAATGGGGGATACTTTCACAACATGACCGGCAACATTCAATTGTGTCACTTCACTGAATACACTCAAAGTTACCAAATCCGTAAAACATTTTTGGTATGCTTTCAGATTTTATACCAAAGAAACTACTAAATCGTCAAAATCTTATACTGCAATTTTCTAGGCCTTTGTTTAATTTGAACATTATATTTTAAATATGCTCCATTTAAAAAAAATATAAAAAAAACATTTGAATGCTCTTCAGGGACAATAACATATTGAGATGTGATATTCTTCCTGCCTTTTTCAAACCGAAGGCTATTCAGGGAACATCAAGTTATTTGTGTGGAGCTCTTTCACTCTACAGATGCTCCGAGATGAGGTCGTAGAGGTCAAGGAACAACATTCAAATAGAAAATGGCATTTTTACACAAAAGGAGGAACTCCGTGGACTAGAATCAAGATGCCTCTCCTTCAATTATAGCTCTACGTTGGAATCTCTTTTTCTGGGTAAAACACAGTGGTGAAAGCAGAATTAGTTCTCCAGTGATGCACTTGTGGCCACTGATAAGAAGGTATAAAGAATACACCAAGTCAGCTTCAATACTTAAATACAGTTATGGCTCCGAGAAGTTAAGTCTTCACCTCACCATTGTTATTTTATTGTGTTACTAAAATAAACTAAAGTCATTTTTTTTAAATGTCAATATTTTCATAACTCTATTTTCTTTAAAATGGTTGGTATAGGGCTTGTAAGCAAGCATTTCACGGTAAGGGCTACTACACCTGTTCTATTCGGCGCATGTGACAAATACAAATTGGATTTGAGCATCGGTAGAACAATTGGTTAACTGCACCTGATAGGTTGATATTACAATTCACTTGACTGTCTTGCAACGTTTGAAGCCAAACAAACTTGTGCCGGCAGCCACACAGAGAGGTCAGTCAGAGCTGCACAACTCGGTAAAGGTGTCAGAAAAACAACGTTTTTAACACCTGTAGCTTTAGGTTGTGGTCCTTTGTATCATGTCCCCTACAAGACAGACAGACCTATTTCAGTCCTGTTCAGTAGAATATCTGGGTAAGACAAATGATTCCTTGACAAACACACAAACTGCACTTTCCTTCAAGACCTTGTGATAAGCCAACCCCATCAGTCAGCCATTGACACATTCGGAACAGGGTCAATCACGGAGTTGTTAAGACAACTTTAGTTGGGTCAGGTCAGGGTCAAACACAATGTTTTTTTTAGATCGACCTTCAGTCCGGTCAGGTCTGGTTTTACGTTTCCCCTCAGACTAAACAAAGGCTTAAAACCACAAAGCCACCATTTGATTGTAAGGCCTGGTTTTGAATATTGGTGGGCTTGGTCAAAGTCTGAGGTGACTACTACGGACTGTCTATTACTGAGAAGTTTCTGAGTCTGTTTGACAGTCTGTGGGTGGGAGATATCCCCCCATAGCACACAACCCACTTTGTCTAAATGGTGCATGCATTATTAAAAAGAGTGAGTGACATACTCACTTTAAAAGTGAACAAAAATATCAGCTCCTAAGTGAGACTTTACTCATCTTGCCTCAAGAAGGCACGACTTCTTCTTGTCTGGTAAGTTTAACAACTTAAAATGTGTATGTCCAATTTAAGCAGAGCAATGCTATGAGAGACTAATCAATATAGTTTAAATAGTTTGAAGAATGACATTATCCAAACTAAAAGAGACCTGCTAACCAGGATACCATTATAAGTAGTGGTCTCTGGGTAAGGTATTCTCCACACAGCTGTTTGCTCCTCAGCTTGTTAAAAATGGGCCCGATGGTGCCAATTATGCCTTCAGTCTTTTAGTCCAAATGACACACCAGTGAGCTCTTTGGGGAAAAAACAAGTTGTCACAAGATGGGATTGACATTCAACACTTCTAAACATCACCAACCGTGTGATAAGATACCCAGTTCTGAATCTGAGCCTCCTGTGTTGACAGAAGCCCCAGTCTTCCTTTAATTAAAAAGCTACAACTCAGCCTGGACAAATTAATGCACTCCCATCCAGATCCACTCTGGTACAGCCAATGGCAAAGATCAATGGAATGAGTAATTACATTAACTTGATGACAAACGATGCCGGGATGATATCACATCAACTCAATATTAGGAAGGTGTTCTTAATGTTTTATACACAGTGTAGAGTGGTAATTTATAGGATCTCTGTGCATGAGAGGAAAATGTGTTTTGATTTTCTTGCTGGAGTTGACAAATCAATTTCCAAAAGGGGATTAATAAAGTAATATCCATCCATGTAAAATAATTCTTTACAACATATGAGTAGAGCTGATAGTAGATGACAGTAGAGCACAAGGTTACAGACAGTACCTGATAGAAACTGGTCTTAATGGGAGATGTCCTCCCAGTCGGTTATGGCGCTGTAGGGTTCTTGGCCCGGCTGCAGAGAAACAGAAGAGAGGAGTTTAGTGTAACCAAGATCAATATTTTCATTAAACTGGAACGAATTATTGAGATTGCTGCTTAAATGACAATGTCAACAAGTCCAAATTAGATTGATATCCAACGGTGAATATGGAATCTTCTGTGCTAATTATCGTTAACAATCTCTTAAATAATCTCCTTTTTATCATCTTAAAACTTTCCATACTTAAAATGGTTGTATGCTTTGTTTCCTTGAAAGACTGACCTGAGGTATAGATGCAAATACAAAACTGGCAAAAACACAAGACATTTATGCAGTACTGCTGCTGGACTACACTGGCTGCTTAGAAGTGACGGTCCTGTCGATAGCTTCTCAGAAACACTGTCATACAAAATGCCAAAGTGTGTCAGGGTCAGAGATGAGCGGTGAAGGTTTGACAAACTGTGGTTACGTCCCAAATGGCACCCCATTGCCTACAAAGTGCATTTCTTTTGACCAGAGCCCCATTGGCCCTGGTTAAATGTAGTGCACTATATAGGGAATTGGGTTACATTTGGGATGGGCCATGTAACTTAAAACAGCCCTGTGATGGATAGTGATGTTGAAACATGACTGGACACATCCATTATGAGTCATTTAAAAAGGCAATAGGCAGCGTGAAGAACAGATAGTGTTTTCTCTAGTGGTCACATTCATATTTGTCACATGAATTACAAATAATGAGAACGGGGTCATACACAGGGTTCACCAGATAAGAAAGCATTACAACACACACACACACACACACACACACACACACACACACACACACACACACACACACACACACACACACACACCATCCTTTATCTTTGGGTCATCATACTGTAAAGCTGTGTGTATTTCCTTTCTCCACAGTTCCTTTATTTACACTAGTATTTCAGGTTAATATATTGCTTTAAAATAATATTACTACTTTAATATCACATCCTTGGAATATTCAGATACACAGGGAATTACACTATTAGATATAAATGATGATTAATACATTTGTCAGGACTTTCATAACTAATACTGCCCCCACACACCACACACACACACACACACACACACACACACACACACGGAGAGTATTCAGATCCCTTGACTTCTTCCACATTTTGTTACAGCCTTATTCTAAAATTGATTAAATTGTTTGTTTTTCCCCCTCAATCTACACACAATACCCCATAATGACAACGCGGTAAAACGTTTGCAAATGTATTAACAACTTTTTTTTTTTAAACCAACTTTGTTACATAAGTATTCAGACCCTCGAAATTGAGCTCAGGTGCATCTGTTTCCATTGATTTCTACAACTTGACTGGAGTCCACCTGTGGTACATTCAATTGATTGATTTGGAAAGACACACACCTGTCTATATAAGGCCACACAGTTCACAGTGCGTGTCAGAGAAAAAAACCAAGCCATGAGGTCGAAGGAATTGTCTGGGGAAGGGTAGTAAAACGTTTCTGTTTGGAAGGGAGGTGACCAAGAACCTGATGGTCACTCTGACAGCGCCAGAGTTCCTCTGTGGAGATGGGAGAACCTTCCAGAAGGATAAACATCTCTGCAGCACTCCACCAATCAGGCCTTTACGGTAGAGTGGCCAGAAGGAAGCCTCTCCTCAGTAAAAGGAACATGACAGCCCGCTTGGAGTTTGCCAAAAGGCACTTAAAGACCCTCAGACCATGAGAAACAAGATTCTCTGGTCTGATGAAACCCATTTTGAACTCTTTGGCCTGAATGCCAAGCGTCACGTCTGGAGGAAATCTGGCACCATCCTTACGGTGAAGTATGGTGGTGGCAGCTTCATGCTGTGGGGATGTTTTTCAGCGGCAGGGACTGGGAGACTAGTTATGATCGAGGCAAAGATGAACGGAGCAAAGTACAGAGAGATCCTAGGTGAAGAGCGCTCTGGAGCAGGTTAAGACCTCAGACTGGGGCAAAAATTCACCTTCCGACAGGACAACAACCCTAAGCACACAGTCAAGACAATGCAGGAGTGTATTTGGGACAAGCCTCAATGTTCTTGAGTGGCCCAGCCAGAGCCCGGACTTGAACCTGGTCGAACAATTCTGGAGAGACCTGAAAACAGCTGTGTAGCGAAGCTGCCTGTCCAACCGGACAGAACTTGAGAAGAGAAGAATGGGAGAAACTCCACAAATACAGGTGTGCCAAGATTGTAGCATCATACCCAATAAGACTTGAGGCTGTAATCGCTGTAATTAATAAATTACTGAGTAAAGGGTCTGAATACTCATGGGAATGTAATATTTCAGTTTTGTATTTCTAATAAATTTGCATACATTTCTTAAATCCTGTTTTTCCTTTGTCATTATGGGGTAGTAAAAAGTAATTAGTCAGCCACCAATTGTGCAAGTTCTCCCACTTAAAAAGATGAGCGGCCTGTAATTTTCATCATAGGTACACTTCAACTATGACAGACAAAATGAGAAAAAAAAAATCCAGAAAATTACATTGTAGGATTTTTTATTTATTTATTTGCAAATTATGGTGGAAAATAAGTATTTGGCCACCTACAAACAAGCAAGATTTCTGGCTCTCACAGACCTGTAACTTCTTCTTTAAGAGGATCCTCTGTCCTCCACTCGTTACCTGTATTAATGGCACCTGTTTGAACTTGTTATCAGTATAAAAGACACCTGTCCACAACCTCAAACAGTCACACTCCAAACTCCACTATGGCCAAGACCAAAGAGCTGTCAAAGGACACCAGAAACAAAATTGTAGACCTGCACCAGGCTGGGAAGACTGAATCTGCAATAGGTAAGCAGCTTGGTTTGAAGAAATCAACTGTGGGAGCAATTATTAGGAAATGGAAGACATACAAGACCACTGATAATCTCCCTTGATCTGGGGCTCCACGCAAGATCTCACCCCGTAGGGTCAAAATGATCACAAGAACGGTGAGCAAAAATCCCAGAACCACACGGGGGAACCTAGTGAATGACCTGCAGAGAGCTGGGACCAAAGTAACAAAGCCTACCATCAGTAACACACTACGCCGCCAGAGACTCAAATCCTGCAGTGCCAGACGTGTCCCCCTGCTTAAGCCAGTACATGTCCAGGCCCGTCTGAAGTTTGCTAGAGAGCATTTGGATGATCCAGAAGAAGATTGGGAGAATGTCATATGGTCAGATGAAACCAAAATACAACATTTTGGTAAAAACTCAACTCGTCGTGTTTGGAGGACAAAGAATGCTGAGTTGCATCCAAAGAACACCATACCTACTGTGAAGCATGGGGGTGGAAACATCATGCTTTTGAGGCTGTTTTTCTGCAAAGGGACCAGGACGACTGATCTGTGTAAAGGAAATAATGAATGGGGCCATGTATCGTGAGATTTTGAGTGAAAACCTCCTTCCATCAGCAAGGGCATTTAAGATGAAACGTGGCTGGGTCTTTCAACATGACAATGATCCCAAACACACCGCCCGGGCAACGAAGGAGTGGCTTCATAAGAAGCATTGGCCTAGCCAGTCTCCAGATCTCAACCCCATAGAAAATCTTTGGAGTTGAAAGTCCATGTTGCCCAGCAACAGCCCCAAAACATCACTGCTCTAGAGGAGATCTGCATGGAGGAATGTGCCAAAATACCAGCAACAGTGTGTGAAAACCTTTGAAAATGTTTGACCTCTGTCATTGCCAACAAAGGGTATATAACAAAGTGTTGAGATAAGTATTTGGTCAATAACAAAAGTTTATTTTCCACCATAATTTGAAAATAAATTCATAAAAAATCCTCAATGTGATTTTCTGGATTTTTTTCCTCATTGTGTCTGTCATAGTTGAAGTGTACCTTTGATGAAAATTACAGGCCTCTCTCATCTTTTTAAGTGGGAGAACTTGCACAATTGGTGGCTGACTAAATACTTTTTTGCCCCACTGTATGTATGTATATATGTGTACACACACACACACACATACATATCTCTATTCCGGACTTTGACATTGCTCGTTATGATATTTCTTAATTTAAATTTTGGGGGAATTATTCGTTTTGTTTTGTATTGTTAGATATTACTGCACCATTGGAGCTAGAAACATAAGCATTTTCACTGCACCTGCAATAACATCTGCAAAATATGTGTATGCGACCAATTAAATTTGATTAGAAAACTAGCAGTGTCAAGGCTCTTCGTAGACATGATTTTGAAATAAAGAATGAAATGAACACTCCACACTGCTCTATAAATACAGGTGGCTAGCCCCATAGAAAGAAAATCATCGTCATCCAAGGTCCGACTCCTGATAATCCCCATTATGAGTAATCTGTTACAGTTGCTGTCTGAAGAGGCCTTAGAAGGCTATTGGAACACTGTGAGCCTTCTTTCGCTCCTGCTCTCTCTCTCTGGACTGGCTGCAGCTCCTCCTACTTCTAGAGGGAGTGGCCTGGCTGCACTCCTCCTACTTCTAGAGGGAGTGGCCGTGTGTGTTGCTCGTCAGCAGTCCCAGACCAGACCGACCGAGCCCCTCCCAGGGAATGAGACATACATGGTACGCCCGCTGACTATTCAGTTAACTGTTCTCTCTCTCTCCCTCTCTGTGTTTCTCTCTTTCTTTAGTCTCGTTCTCTCTGATAAACACTAGTTTGAACTCCTTTCAAGGCCTGGAACTTTACTCAAACCACAAATATTTTTGTCATCATCACTCAACACAAGCCCCTGATACAATAACACTGCAACGCACCATTCATTATTTTGGTTTGCTGCTATCATCTACCATAGATTAAATAACATCTCAATTGAAAAGTTGTCCATCCCGGTCTATTTTGTGCGTCTAGGTGATTCGAGTGTCAGTCATGCCTGGGGTTCATTTCCAGGCAAGCTGCGACTCACCCTCTTTGGAATGCCACGGAGTTGTAGCTAGCTCCCTACTCACTACCTCAGAGCGTGATGTCATTTCCTGTTTCAAAAGCCCTCCAACGCCATAAAAGGGAATTTTAGCCATCTGTAGGCTCAGAGAGAGAGCGAGAGAGACTTTTCCCCAACCGGGATCTCTGTATCCTGTGCAATTAGCTAGTAGTAAAGGAAGGAAGGGTTTGTTTTGCTTATGAGAAAGACGCAGAATTACTACACCAAAGCAAACAAAGTTGTGTTTAGGCACAAGTTGTCACAAAGGAGACGGAAGTTATTTCTAATGATGGGCAAAATGTTAGACCTTCCATGTGTTTACTTTTACACTAGCCTAGGCGAGGACACATTCCTCAGAGAAAGTACATGGTGATGTGTAAGGTATCAGTCTTCTGATCATCTACAGAACATACTGTATAACATTGTGTCTAGTAGTATCATTGACACCAAATATCTAAATCATTCCCTCAGCTTATGCTACAGTTAGTTCAATATCTCTTACTTTTTATACATTGATTTATTTATTTTGGGTACAACTGAAGTCGGGTCCATAGTGGCTCAATATGTCTTACCCAGGTCTTCAGAGTTTTGGTGTCCTGTTGTAGGTCTGAGCCAGTTGACATATGAAGCAACTAGCTGCAGCTAGCCCACTATTGACGGGAGTGGAGCGCTTCCCCACCCTGTCTGAGAAAAGGAAGTCACCGACCAGAGCTGTAATTATTGCAGCGTTTCCGCTGCCGAGTAACACAGAGCAAATAATACAGTCACAGTGCATCGCTTTGACACTACAGGGCCTATCACAAAGTATTCACACCCCTTGACTTATTCTACATTTTGTTATGTTACAGCCTGAATTTAAAATGGATGAAATTGACTTTTGTTCTCACCCTTCTACACACAATATCCCATAATGACAGTGAAAACATTTTTTAGAAATGTTTGCAAATTTATTGAAAATAAAATACATAAATATCTCATTTAAATAAGTATTCACACTCCTGAGTCAATACTTTGTTGAAGCACCTTTGGCAGCGATTACAGCTGTGTGTCTTTCTGGGTAAGTCTCTAAGGCCTTTCCACACCTGGATTGTGTAACATTTACTCATTGTTCTTCAAGCTTTGTCAAATTGGTTGTTGATCATTGCTAGACAACCATTTTCAGGTCTTGCCATAGATTTAAGTAGATTTAAGTTAAAATTGTAACTCGGCCACTCAGGAACATTCAGTGTCATCTTGCAGTGTAGATTTGACCTTGTGTTTTAGGTTATTGTCCTGCTGAAAGGTGAATTTGTCTCCCAGTGTCTGGTGGAAAGCAGACTGAACCAGGTTCATCTCTAGGATTTTGCGTGTGCTTAGCTCCATTCCGTTTCATTTTTATCCTGAAAAACGCCCGTCCTAACGATTACAAGCATACCCATAACATGATGCAGCCACTACTATGCTTGAAAATATGGAGAGTAGCTGCGATGCAGTGCCCTAGACCACTGCGCCACCCGAGAAGCTCCATTAAGCACATTTTAACTCCTGAACTTATTTAGGTTTGACATAACAAAGGGGTTGAATAGTTATTGAATCAATACATTTCATTTTTAATTATATAAAACATGGGACATAATTCCACTTTGACATTATGGGGTATTGTGTGAGAATTGTTGTTTTGTGACTAATTCCAAGCATCTGTATATACAACTAGGGCAGTGGACATCAAATTTGCAATACATATAGAATTGGAATACATATCGTATCGGCACCTCAGTATGGGGACAACATCGGTCCCCAAGGTCCCTCAGTATGGGGACAACATCGGTCCCCAAGGTCCCTCAGTATGGGGACAACATCGGTCCCCAAGGTCCCTCAGTATGGGGATAACATCGTACCCTAAGGTCCCTCAGTATGGGGACAACATCGTACCCTAAGGTCCCTCAGTATGGTGATAATATGGTGAGGTCACTGAAACATTCTGAAACAAATCAATATAACTACGCACATTATATAGTTTGTATCTTCGCTGTCTTATATCGAATTTTCCAAGCCTGGAAGAGATTACTACTATCAGAGCCTGTGCAGACTGCAGAACAATCATGACAGGGAATCGTAGAGGCTATTTGTGATGCATTTTAACCTGCTGATACATACTGTACTGCTGTCAAACAAATGTTTTTGCATAACAAACATACTCCCAAACACCTCCTGTTTTTCACAAAACAACTCCGTAATGTCACATCACCCACTTACCATTATGTAAGTACAAAGATATTTGCATTTTCTAGAGATAGAATGTGGAAATAAGCTAATAGGATTTAGAAGTTTGATTTACACTTGTATGTGGAGCTAGGCCTAAATACCAGTAACACAAAACAGATGCAGTCTGCCTTTAAAACCCTAGAACAAGATGTACAATAACTGAACTGAGATATACCTCAAAATATTTAATATCATTATCAAACGATCCATATATACGGTTAATAACTATACTGTTGTAGAATTTTCTAGAACTTAAAATGGTACACTATTGAAGTTTATTTGCTAATCGTCTATGGCATCTCCTTGGTTTCACGCAAACAACATACTTGTTCATGAGTGGAAAGAGGTGTGTCTCTTTCTATCCAATGTGGTAATATTGACAATATTTCTGTTCATTGGGGGGGGGGGGGGGGGGGGGGCAATACTTTAGAGCCAATACTTTTCTCACCACTCGACTTCAATCAGCCAATCAACTACAGAGAAACTTGGGGGGCATCGGAGGGCACTCCATAACAAGGTGACACCATGGTGGTAGTTTTATTTTGGAGGGCCTCGTGTCACCGCTGATATGAAAATATAGCTGTGTGACATGAGGATATGCTCCCTCGCACTTGCCAGCGTAACTGAACCCCGTAGCAACTCCAACAGGCGCCAGAGAGGGGGAATGGAGCCGACTAGATCATTCACAGTGTGAGAACTGCTAATTGGGAAAGAAGGAGTGATATACACTCAACATGCAAAGCAAGTAGGGAACTGTGGAAATGTTACCATGGCCCCCCTCGCATCAATTAGGCTAGCTAGTCCAACACTGTGTCTCTCTCTAGGGCCCTGCCTTACCTTGGACCACACGTGAAGATCTGAAAGAATTGGATAGGTACAATATTAGTACTGCGATGAAAAATCCATCTGGCACTAGCCTATCAGAGGGCAAGGTGGAGCTATGACCATAATGCCTGGATACAGTGCATTCGGTATTCAGACCCCTTGACTTGTTCCACATTCTGTGTACTTTCTGAACGCACTGTATCCAGAACTTTCAGATCTACCTGAGGTGTCTAGGACAAAAGGTTGTTTCTGGACTCGGTCCAGGTCTCTCAATCCCAATGTCAAAAACCCCTTTAGCACTACCAAATAAATGAGGCACCATTCACTATCCAGGACTAATCAACCTCGCAAAAGGCTCTTGCAAGGAATAAAGATTAAGACAACCAAGGCTCTGGAGGCAACATGAAATCCTTCCCAAGCAGACGGGAGACACCAAAACAAGCAAAAGGATGAACTATAATAGACTAACCCTCATCATTACCCATCCTGCCATGTCCACCATCAACACCCAATCAGAGATATGGACCAATGAAGGTAACCCTAATCCCTACCGGTTACCCATCCTGCCCTGTCCACCATCAACACCCAATCAGAGATATGGACCAATGAAGGTAACCCTAATCCCTACCGGTTACCCATCCTGCCCTGTCCACCATCAACACCCAATCAGAGATATGGACCAATGAAGGTAACCCTAATCCCTACCGGTTACCCATCCTGCCCTGTCCACCATCAATACCCAATCAGAGATATGGACCAATGAAGGTAACCCTAATCCCTACCGGTTACCCATCCTGCCCTGTCCACCATCAACACCCAATCAGAGATATGGACCAATGAAGATAACCCTAATCCCTACCGGTTACCCATCCTGCCCTGTCCACCATCAACACCCAATCAGAGATATGGACCAATGAAGGTAACCCTAATCCCTCCGGTTACCCATCCTGCCCTGTCCACCATCAACACCCAATCAGAGATATGAACCAATGAAGGTAACACTCTCTCTAATCTAATCCAAACCTCCAACCCCACAATCAATTTAGTCAGTGGAAAATTCATCTTGGAGAAGTTGGACTGGATCTTTTGTAGTGCTTGCCTGGCTACCCAAACTCCTTTGCTCCGGCCAAATGCTACGCCTACGGACGTTAGATCCAGACTCATTACCTCCCCAACGATTTCTAGTTGGTCCCAGAAACTGATGGGTTGGGCCAGAGCCAGAACACACACGGGTAAAGCAGCGTTCTTGAAAATTCGTCATTGGCTTTGATACTCTGATTGGTTAGAGATGATCCAACTTTGATTTTTACAATACCCTCATTTTGACCACAAACGACTGAAGTATGGATCGAACGATAGAGCAGTTTGACTTGTCAGGCAAGTGTAGAGCTAGATCCAGATACTGGTAGGAATATAGGGTGACTAACTTTCTTGATTGTGCGGAACAGTCCTGCTTTTGGCCCTTTGTTTGTGCAACCAAACAATTTTGTCCCGCATTTTTATCAACAAATGAAAACAACACTTTCAAATATTTCAGTCAGACTTCCCATTTATTTGATGAGAATTGACATTCCAACCAGTCTCTATTGTGGTCACGTTGTGCTCAATGACAAGATCATAAGGATGTTGAACACTTCTCCAATCATTGTGAGATCTGATAATCTGTGCAGTGCAAGAAAGAGGCCAAAGTCATTATCGTCTAGTACTCCCACTTGTCCAAGATCCAACAGCATAACGGCTTCTGACATGTGTCGAGGCGAAACCGTGCAATATTCCATCTGTTCACTCCATGTCTCACAATATCTACAACCACACAGAACAGCAGCCTGCCTAGAACAGCAGCCTGCCTAGAACAGCCGGGCATAATTTATGACTACCATCTAGTTGAGAAAAATCAATATTTTTCTATAAATGGACAACAAACACCTAGGATTTCAAGGTTTCCTCAGAATTTCACATTGAAAAGGAGCCACAGTGATAGATAAATGAACGAGGTGTTCAGTGAAGTAAGTCCTTGAATGCGTTCTGAGCTGAACTCCTCACCATCCTTCTCTGTAAGATCAATGAGAGGTTATGGTACAGTACTGGAAAATAACACAACAAACCTGAGGCTCTTACAGAAGTAGTACTGTACCTCCAATGAGTTACAATTAAGGCACTAAAGTTCTTAAAGCAGGTAACATCAGGTGAGTTATATGGGAGCCATGCTAAGAATTAGCTCAGTCAAGTGAATTTGATAATCCATTTAGCACCAGGGCTTCAAGTTCATCGTGACTCTTTGGTCTACGATGTTCATGCTTTGGGGTGTGGCTGTCAAGTCTATGATACACCTTGAAAGGAGATGTATCATAGAATGATCCCGCAGGTGAAGAAGCCGGATGTGGACATCCTAGGCTGGTGTGGTTACATGTGGTCTGCGATTGTGAGGCCGGTTGGACTTAGCCAAATTCTCTTAAATTAAGTTGAAGGCGGCTTATTATAGAGAAATTAACATTAGATTTTCTGGCAACAGCTCTGGTGGACATTCCTGCAGTCAGAATTCCAATTTCACACTCCCTCAAAACTTGAGACATCTGTGGCATTGTGCTGTGTGACAAAACTGCACATTTTAGAGTGTGGCCTTTTATTGTCCCCAGCACAAGGTGTTGTTTAATCAGCTTCTTGATATGCCACACCTGTCAGGTGGATGAATTATCTTGGTAAAGGAGAAATGCTCACAAACAGGGACTTAAACAAATTAGTGCACAACATTTTTGAGAAATTAGCATTTTGTACATATGGAACATTTCTGGGGTATTTTATTTAATCTCATGAAACATGGAACACTTTACATGTTGTGTTTATATTTTTTGTTCAGTATAAATACAAGTTAATTCATCTTCAATCTTTGGTCTAGAACCTTCAGCTTTTGGTTGAAGAGGTTTTGCTGATGAATGGATCTCTGAAATGCGTCATGGCATCGTTTTTGAAATGTAAACAATGACTGATTAGAAAGGCTGAGCATGATAAATAAAATGAAGAAAAAGTCAATATCGTCAAGGTTATTGCAAAGAAAACATGAACACAAAACCCTTTTTATCTGTAACTCTGGTGTTCTGCAGCAGACAGGTCACTCATTGTGTTGGGACCCTCCATGTTCCAGTGCATCCCGTAGACTTTTAGTACAGATCACTGCACAGGTCAGGGGCCTTTATCAGCACCAGACACAATACAGCTGTTGCAGCCTACTGTAATTATTACACAAATTAGGACACAAGGGAGGACACATTAGTTCCTAGTTTTGGTCCCTCAAAAAGGACAGAGCAGTCTTGAGACAACATCTTTACTTCAACAAATATATACACCCTTCCCCAAATAATGTGTTTATTGTCACAGTCTAAGACCGTTTGAGATAAATAAATCCAATAGGGGTACACAAACCTAAAGCTTGGGATGTAACAAGTAAACAATAACTCATATTATAAGAGATGTCTTCATTCACACGATACAGACATGGAAAGTGAGTCATTGGTGAAATTATTGAGACCTAAAAACATCTTATGGGCAGTGGTGATCTGGACATATTTTCTCAAGATGCATTATGCCAACGCCTGCCACACCCAGAGTGGACACACCATAGACTGCATAGGGACACACACACACACACCACTATTATGACAACGGCCATCCCCAACCGGCAGCCTGACATACACACAGGGGCTTGAGCATTGAGGTTGTGTCCACACGAGCTCCTCCCCAAACACTGCCTGCATTCCCAGCTCAGTCAAGGCCAAAAATACACCCTTTCTCCTCCCCCACCCTGTCAAAAAAGGGAGAAAATGAAGACGCTTCAAACTAAATACACAAGTATGCACAAAGAGCAACCAAAGTGAATATAAATAATCAAATCATAACAGGAACATTGTTTTGGTGATGGTGAAATAGGATAACAAAAGTTGTACTGTATATCGATCATTACATTTTCCCAGAACCCATTGTGTTAGTTCTGCTGTATTGAAATCTAATAATGGCTAACTGTACTTCAAAGCAATAGCATGCTAGCTGTTCCCATAGACTACCAGTCATTGTGCTAACGCTAGCTGGCAACTTCCTTCAAACTGCACACAGAGACATAAAAATGGTATCATCTGACTCTGGGGAGGTAGATAATCTCCATGTATCCCTTTAATAGAAATGGAATTCTAAGTCCTTTAAAAAAAAAAACATGTATAACCGTGAACAACTTCTGACATCATTGAAATAAATAATCAGAATCACTAGAAAGTAGAACCAAAATCAGTAACCCTATGAATGTGAAATTCAAGGTCGTAGCAGTATGACAGGCACCGGGACCCACTTGTAATGCACAGCTCCCCTTCTAGGGCTTGCGGGTATGATTAAGCTATGCCTTATGCCTATAATTGTTTGATCTCTACATCTGAGCGGCCGGAACGTGTCTGCACTTTCAGGAAGAGATTAGCTCAAATCCTCACACACACACACACACACACACACACACACACACACCTTATCATCATGCCGAAAACTAGCAGCTTATCTTTCCCGACAGGCTAGCCTTTGAAGTAGGAATGGGCATTTGACATTTTCTTTACTGTTCGAGTACTCGCATGATTTCTTCTCACCCCAAGTACTCAAATAAAAAATAATTAATATTTACCTACCTACCTACCTACCTACCTACCTACATCCGTTCAAAAGTTTGGGGGTCACTTGGAAATGCCCTTGTTTTTTGTCCATTAAAATAACATCAAATTGATCAGAAATACAGTGTAGACATTGTTAATGTTGTAAATGACTATTGTAGCTGGAAACAGCAGATTTATCTGGAATATCTACAAAGGCGTACAGAGGCCCATTATCAGCAACCATCACTCCTGTGTTCCAACGGCACGTTGTGTTAGCTAATCCAAGTTTATCATTTTAAAAAGGTTAATTGATCATTAGAAAACCCTTTTACAATTATGTTAGCACAGCTGAAAACTGTTGTTCTGATTAAAGCAGCAATAAAACTGGCCAAATTAGACTAGTTGAGTATCTGGAGCATCAGCATTTGTGGGTTTGATTGTAGGCTCAAAATGGCCAGAAGCAAAAAACTTTCTTCTGAAACTCGTCTATTCTTGTTCTGTGAAATGAAGGCTATTTCATGTGAGAAATTGCCAAGAAACTGAGGATCTGGTACAACGCTGTGTGCTACTCCCTTCACAGAACAGCGCAAACTGGCTCTAACCAGAATAGAAAGAGGAGTGTGAGGCCCTGGTGCACAACTGAGCAAGAGGACAAGTACATTAGAGTGTCTATTTTGAGAAACAGATGCCTCACATGTCCTCAACTGGCAGCTTCATTAAATAGTACAACAAAACACCAGTCTCAACGTCTATAGTGAAGAGGTGACTCCAGATCATAACAATGCCTAATGTATCCTAACCATTACTGATAACAAATCCTAATCCATTTAGTTACATAGGGCATTTATAGGCATTTAATTTTGTAGGCCTAAACAGAGCTTGTGTGAACACAATTGAGTGAAAGAGACACGGAGGGGAAAGGGAATTTAGGGCGAAGAACGGCTTGGTTTCTTTTTTGTTGTACCCCGCAAAAGCACATGTACAAATGGAACACTAGAGTTTAATCAAATTAACGTAATCTTCAAGAGAAAATTTTACTTGCCTGTTCGGGCAGTCACAAAGCACATTCCACCAAATAGTTTTGCGGTATTTGAAAAAACAAACATGTAATCTCTGGTTAAAGATTGAGCTTTGACGTCCGTTCGACTACTCACACCCATCCTTACTTTGAAGGGATACAAATAAAACAAACGGTAGTGTTAGAAAAACCCAAACAAGTGCAGTTGGATTCATATTACATTGGGGTGATTGTGTCAAGACATCGTTCTATTGCTTCAGTATTTGGTGAAGGCTCTGCCAAGTATGCCCAGCTCCATTTAAAAGCTTTAATAGCACAAATGGTTTCCTCCAACTCGGCATAAACAGTTCCATACGTACAGCCCACTTATGGTGAGAGAGGGAGCATGATCTGACAGGATCCAGAAAAAGACCTAACACCCTTCCCATCGCCCTCCAATGTCAGCATGTAGTGTCAGATCACTTCCTGGGCCACTGGTATGAATGACAGCCGCATACGAGAATGACTTCCCTGACCCCCGTATCCAACGCCATCTCCACCACCCGGCTGTGTCCGTTTCTCTCTAGTTCGCATAGTTGGGACGACTGTATCTGCCCCCATGCCTATCTAGTGACTGGGACACCAAGTTAACAACCCCAAAACAACAATATGAGTATTAATATGAACTATCTTTTCATGTCAGAGGGAGGAGGAGCGGCTTTGAGATCAGTCATAATCAGCGTTGTGCCGCCCCATCCCATCCCATTCCAAGGACTAGAGCACGTGCCCAAATCAGTGGGCGAATTGCCACATATTTACAATACACACAAGACTGGCGTCTCTGGTCTGTTTGGAAATGCCTGGCCTCTTATTGTAACAATTGTACCCAGAAAAAAATATTAGAGAGAAGAATGTGTGTCCTTTCTGCTACTGAGTGTGTTGTTGGAGAGTTATATTTGTCCTGTTGAGCGAGTCTATAGCAGGAATAAATACCAAAAGGGCAACATTCCTGTGGTGCTCACCGAGATAGACATTCTGATGAACCATCCTGTGTTGCGGCAGGGACTGGGAGACTAGTCAGGATTAGTGATGTACAAATATGACAATTTTGGCCGATACCGATATTTTCCTTGCCAAAAAACCTGATACCGATAACCGAGATTTTAGCCGCTTTTTAAGCACAGTTAAATAGTTAACACACACACACGGAGGTCTAAGGCACTGCATCTCAGTGCAAGAGGCGTCACTACAGTCGAATCCAGGCTGTATCACATCCGGACGTGATTGGGAGACCTGTGGGTCAATGTTCTTAACTGACTTGTCTAGTTAAATAAAGGTTGTTTTTACACACACACACACACACACACACACACACACACACACACACACACACACACACACACACACACACACACACACACACACACACACACACACACACACACACACACACACACACACACACACACACACACACGTTCATTTGTTCAGTCGTTTCATTCTCAACCAGGATTTCTATGGATCACTGTCTGGATCTCTGCTATGGAACACCGTTTGGGTCTTTGACGTGTCAAATAAGCTTGTTGACCAATCAGGACCTGAATATGACTGCACGTCACTTAATAATTTAACGCGTTCATACATTTTTCTACGTAGTCATTACACATTGATTACACTATTTCATATGTCACACCGATTCGTCGATACGTGTGCTATGATGCTGGTAAAGTAGTCTCGCGCACACCTACAGTACTGGTCATAAAATAAAACTAGCTAGCTCATGGATGCAAACAATGTTCTTCCCCAAAAACATTGCAAAACAAAATATTATGTTTCTGTAGCTATAGTTAGCTAGCTAGCTAGGCCTTCAAAATAAAAGTATGGCATAAACTGCAAATTCCACTATTGTGCCTTATTGTGGCTAGCTTCACAACACATAACTCGGTCCGGTCAAGCCTCACTAGACAGATGAAGCTAGCTGGCTGCTTATAACGTTAGCTTTGGGCAACAGGGTTAAGTAGCTGGCTAGCTATTAATTTTCATAAACTGAAATTCAATTTCAATAGGTGAACAACAAGTGGCAACCTAGCTAATACTTGCTCACAAGGATTCCTAAGTCATTGCTAAGAATATTGAAAATGACTGCAGTTTCTACTGGTCATTGTTTTCAGACTGGTTGTATTGGTACTAGCTAGGTACCAAGCTAAAGCTGGCTACCCAAGAAGTTGCGGTCGAACAAATGATGCTTTATTACCAAAGCAGTATTGTAAACACATCGTTCGTGGCCGGTGTTTGCAGACTTTTTGTACAGCTTTGACAGTGCTACTGTATCTTTTTTGACATGCAATGACCCAAAATGGCGGTCCATAGTATGCATGTCCTGAAGCTAATAGCAGTGACGCCATTACTGTGTGACTCCGGTAGGGCAACATCTGAAAAATAGAGCACTTGGTAGTGTGTACCGGTGCTCGACCACTCAGTGAAAGCCAACATCATCCACGACAGAGAACGGTTGATTGTCAAGGGCAATCTCGGCTTTAATGGATTTCGCCTTTGAGTTGTCTCGCTGAAATGTTCTTACACTTTCAAAATGACTGCTAGACTTGTTGACTGCGAGATCCACACAGCAGACATTGTGGGCTAGGTTAGGAATGTTGTGTAGCACAACATTTTACGTGGCGTCATTACGTCATTACACGTCAGCTTTGACATCGGTTTGCACATCGGCATTAAACTAGACAACGCGCCGATACCGATGTTGGCATTTTTAGCTAATATCGGCCGATTCCGATATGTTCACCAATATATCGTGCATCCCATAGTCAGGATCGAGGGAAAGATGAACGGAGAAAAGTACAGGGAGATGCTTGATGAAAACCTGCGCCAGAATGCTCAAGACCTCAGACTGGGGCAAAGGTTCACATTCCAACAGGACAAAGACCCTAAGCACACAGCCAAGACAACGCAGGAGTGGCTACGCAGGAGTGGCTTTGAATGTCCTTGAGTGGCCCAGCTAGAGCCGGACTTGAACCCGATCAAACATCTCTGGAGAGACCTGAAAATAGCTGTGCAGCGATGCTCCCCATCCAACCTGACAGAGCTTGAGAGGATCTGCAGAGAGGAATGGGAGAAACTCCCCAAATACAGGTGTGCCAAGCTTGTAGCGTCATACCCAAGAAGACTTGAGGCTGTAATCGCTGCCAAAAGGTGCTTAAACAAAGTACTGAGTAAAGGGTCTGAATACTTATGTAAAAACCTGTTTTTGCTTTGTCATGTGTGTGTGGATTGATGAGAAAAAAAAACTATTGAATCCATTTTTAGAATAAGGCAGTAACGTAACAAAATGGGTAAAAAGTGAAGGGGCCTGAAACATTCGAATGCACTGTACATTCTGATGAATCATCCGGGAGTGTACATTCTGATGGATCATCCGGGAGTGCTAACAGAGATATACATGTATATTCTGGTGAATCATCCGGGAGTGCTAACAGAGATATACATGTATATTCTGGTGAATCATCCGGGAGTGCTGAGATATACATGTATATTCTGGTGAATTATTCATGTCTGTGTAGTCAATGGAAAACAATCCTACATGGGAAAAAATGTAACATGTAACACATATTGTGTTCCGCACATAGGATACTGTGTTTTTACATTAGGTTCATGAACTACATATTCATTCATCCCTACATCATGAAAACACTAGCGTTCCAACTTCCGGATGTGCTTTAACATGGATGTAACATAACAACCTCATGATGCGTCTCAGGTAGACCCTGCTGTTACAGCATATGGTTAAAATTATACCTGTGGTGAGGGGTTTGTCAGAATGGGTGCTCACAAAACACACACACTCTCCCAGAGGGAGTGCAGTTAAACTGTGAATTCTGGCGCACTGATGTGAACTTCACCACTGTGGCTCCATGTTTTTCTGCTGGCTGGCAGGCTCTAAGATGCTTTGATGGCTTAACCAATGGGGAAATGTAAGCAATAGCCCAGGAACATCTGTTGGGAGTATAATCTGCAGGGCAAATCCATTGGCTTTAAATCTCTCTGCAGAGACACTCACATGGGATGCCTTCACACATTCTAGAATGAATGGAGTATGAGTGGTAAAGAGGAAAGCCTCTTAGTGATGAGAAACAAGTGGCTAGCCATGGCAACCAGGAAGAACTGAACTTTGCCCAGTGCTTTGTGCCAGTTTGAAAAGGGACTCCGTTCCCCTGTGGTCAAGCTCTTTGTAACTCCATGTTGGCTTAATTTGTTTGACAAGTGACAACTCTCATCATTTTCACAATGTTACAGAAAACGTGACATTAAAGTGTTTGTTTTCTGACTTTTTACACCAATCTTAAAATTGTGCTACACTTTTTTGCATTGCAATTTCAGAAAATGTCAATAGTGGAATGATAGCGTTTCACAATATTACTTACCCACCAGTGTTGTGATTGGCTGTGATACTCCCCTATTGATTTCTCCCGCAGGAGCGGCCTCTGTTGTCAAAATGGTAAAGCTGTTCTGACTTTGTGGCTGTGTTACGTAGTGGAAATCGCTCTGTAATTTCCTGTCTGCTAAAATTCTACACTGTTCGCTCAATTTCAGTTTATGCGAGAAAACAAGCACGGAATAGTATAGGGAATCATTGTACCATCTAAAATCGCTGTGAAATATATTTTGTAACACTTTTATTAATCAGTTTCTTACTTCGAGAGAAGTTCCGAGTGCGGTCAGACTCAGCAATCAACTGTTTCGTAAAGAACTTGCGAAACCAGTTCAGAGAACTTCCGAGTAAGAAACAAATGAAAGATTGGGGTTAAAAAGTCAGAACTATCCCTTTCAAATGCTAGCTCCCAACTATCGACATCGGTCAAACAAAATCCCACAATGTTAAACCATCCCCTGAAGTAATACAGTGTCAACAGGTTGCTACCACAGAGACTAATAGCATCCTTAAATAAGGCAGTGGTAGATTTAGAACAGCAACATGAGCTAGGCTAGAGACAGCATGGCTACTCTGGCCCGCCAGCTCCATATCTGAATTCCATCCCACATTCCATTGGAATTCCGCTACGATTCTCTGCAGAGTCCAGGAGAGGGAGAGAGGGAGGGCTCTTTTTTGGGCCCCTTGTCACTGGCAAAAGGGAGAGGAACACACTAATTTTATTTATTCCCGAAGGCTTGCAAGAATGTAAGGGAACCGATTGAGAATCTCGGTTGGCATGTTGACGGAAAATAGCGGGCAATCTACACAACCAAGCAGAAACAAGGTAGCAGAGGAGGAATGTCGAGCAGTTGAAAATGACAGCTATATACTTCCCTCTGGGGTAGAAACCCTAAAAATGTAACTTGTAGACAAATAAGTCTGGTGCAGTTGAATCTTCTGGTGTCTCCTTCAAGCCCTTCAGCATCTTTTGGAGTAGACTACTACAGAGATATGCAAGCATGGCTGTTCCAAAGTCATGTTGCTCTTTTGTGACTCTTCCAACAAACTGATAGGAAGTCAGCCAAACAATGTTTGGAATAAAAAATAAATTAGAAAAACACATTCCACTTTTCATCAGGGATGCTTTGGAGAAAACAAGACTGAATTTTTGTTGGCTTTCAGTGGGGGAGGTCTGAAAAGGAAGTCTTCCTTCACTTCAACCAAGTGCATTCTTCACCCTCTGCCCACAGCTTAGTTGGATCAGAATCATATCCAGATAGAGATATGACACTGTTGATTCTAAAAGTTGTGCGAAACAGGTGTTGCACTACAACTAAATGACCTTGGCTAAGATTATGTTTACGAGATCAAAGTAACTGGGTTGGTTCACACCATCTTAACAAAGCCATGGTCAGCTCAGGCGATACAACATCCTCCCTGCATGCTTTCTGAGAAAATGCCAGTGAGTTAGTGGAATACCTCCTTTGTGGAGTGAATGGAGTTAGCCACTTAGTTTTTAATCCAATTAGACTGTGAAACCACGGCATTCTTGGGAGTTGTGTGCTCTCAGAAAATGCCTGTGTCAAACTAATTGTGGTAACATTTGTGACCTGCACTCGCGACAAGGCCGCCGGGCCAGGCAGGCAGCCTGGTGGAGCTGAAGTCATCAAAGGAGAGTTAACCAGGATACTTTTTTATTTAATATTTATTTAACTAGGCAAGTCAGTTAAGAACAAATTCTTATTTACAATGACAGCTTACACCGGCCAAACCGTGACGACGCTTGGCCAATTGTGCGCCGCCCTATGGGACTCCCAATCACAGCATGTTTGTGATACAGCCTGGATTTGAACCAGGGTGTCGTGACGGGCACTGAGATGCAGTGCCTTAGACCAGCTGTGTGACTCGGGAGCCTGGTTTAGCCATATGATAAAAGAGAAAGGCCCTGTTACAATCGGAACGGATACAAGGGACAACCCCCAAGTCACAAAGAACTTTTGCAAAGATCGTCAATTCTGGATTCATTTTCAAATGATCACGTTCAGTCAAATTTGTGAGTTTGACTGATCTAGAAAGCACTAAAGAAAACAGGCCTGAATTGCATGTGTGAACTGTGAACATGACAGGTCTGTGTGTGTCAAAGCGCATCAGGAAGTCAAAGTTGCCTGGTTTTGATAGCACGGTTGTGATGAGGAATTGAGGAAAATTCCAACGGCTAGCATAATGCTGGAGAGCTTGTTCCCAGATGTGTGTGTAGACTGGGTGGTAGCTTGTAAACCAGTGGAGGCTCTTCAAAGAAGGAAGGGAGGACCTTCCTTAGTAAATTTAATTTAAATTATTATTATTTTTTTTAAACATAATTGCTATATATATATATATATATATATATATATATATATATATATAATAATAAAATGTGGTGAATAGTTGACTTAGAAAGACAATAGTTGAACAGTTTTGAATTAATTAATTCAAAACTGTGTGTAGTGGTTATGATATGGTTCGGGAAGGTTTTTTCGCCTGGTCACATACAGCTGATGTGTTGTGCATTGAAGTCCACAAGCGAAGAGAAAAGGTAAGAAGAGAGCGCATAGATGCGTGAAGGAATACAACATGGCTGCTATGAAAGTTCATTGTGATCAGGGGTGTATTCATTCTGCCGATTCCGTTCAAAAGTTGATTAAATGGAAGCAAACGGAACGAGGATAAATGTACATTAATTTGTATTAAAAAAAGAAAACTAGTTTGGAACTGTTGGACTAATTATTACACCCTAGATCAGCTAGATACAGTGTGCAAGGCGGTATTGAATGTGTCACTACCTGAGTGCACCTACGTTGTAAACTTTCATTCATAGGCTAGGTTGTAGCAACCTCATGACGGGTATAGGGAAAATTATATAATGTAGTAACCTAAACCTATCGCTGTTACATTGAACTGGGTGAATGGAATATGAATGACAGTCATATAATATGCTGTAAATAAGGCCATGCTCATGAAAAAAAAAGATGTTTTTGTCCTCCCTCATCTTAAAACAGTACCGACCTCCACTGTTGTCAACACATAGGTGTTGGGGACAGGCCCTCTAATAGGTATTGTACACCGCACTGAATGTCTGTGTCACAAAAAAACTAAATGCCTCCAAGCCTGGCTATCTGGCCACTGTAGCTAGTAACGTTATAATTAAATGACAAAGGATGTTTCCATGAAGCAACCTGTTGGGAGTCAATGCAGTCATTAACTAGCTAGCACAACAGCTAGCTAGTTAGCATATCATGCTAACTGTTTCGATTATGTTAGCCAGCTAGCTAAAACTCTATCCATCTATAGGCTGTATGTGATAATAGAGTGAATTCAAATTGTTCCTTGGTCATCTTGCTAGCTAGTTCTCTAGCTGTGGCCATCTGGCTAGTATCAACATTAGCATTCTACAACAATAGCAGCATTAGCGCGGCTAGCTAGCCAACATTGGTTATAAACCATAAAGCAACACACAGGGACATGCATTGCGAAACAATGCTACTACCACCTTCTGGTTTGGAGTGTTTTAACAAGGTTGAGCAGCTGACGACCTTAAGGTCTTGACTGACGAAACTCTGTTCAGGAGGTGCCAAGTACTGTGAGCAAGCAAACTTTAGACAATCCTACCAGTAAGTTATTTTTTACAGCCTTGTTTGCCAGAGCACTACAACAACACTGCAGATGGTAAGACCTGGGGCAAGCTAAATGCTAAAATGGCATCTAACAGTCAGCAGAGCATCTGGTGGGAAAGTTGACACTTTACCATCTTTAGAGTGAGTAAGTATTGTCTATGTGCAAGAGTTTGCTACAGAACAAACCCATTTGGTTGATCAACAGTTTAAACAAGGCCTTATAACTTGGCTCCCATGTAGTGATCCTTCCTCAATTCAAACCAAGTATGATGTAACTGAAGTGGACGATTAGAGATGTCAATAAGCTGTCCGGTTATGGCATTTATGGGAGGAGAAAATGTTACAGGGCTGCTTCAGGAACCAGCGAACCTGAGGCACGCAGCCATGGGACCATGATATGAGCAGTGATGGGAGTTCCACATTCTTGCGCTTTCATTCCCACAGTGAAACAGGAAGTTGATATGCACGTCCTCCATGTTCACGTCGACTGATGTCTGCAAAGACGCAAAGTTCAGCCTCGAGCAAACTATTTTCAACTATATTCTATAACAAAGTAGTTAAGATACTTTGAGAGGGTAAAGTATGGCCTTGATTTTGACAGACAAGAACATAAAATTGTATTTCTATCATGGAAAAAGGCGCTTCATTCCAGACTAGAAATAAAAGTAGGTTTGTATATTCAATTACAGATGGTTACAGACTTAATTCAATATTCTAGTCAACAAATGTAGGCTATTCATGTAGATATTCTGAGAACTACCGTAAAAGCGGAGTGTGTGTTTATATGACATGGCAGCTGATTCTCAGCTGAATCCTGAAAAATGTCTTAATCTTGAAAGATGATTTCTAAAGCACAGGAAAACATAATGAGATTCCAATATCTTCAGTTTTCCAATCCTGTTATTAAATAATACTCCAGTTAGTCAAGACAATACCTTGTAAGGGGAAGACAAGGTAGGGCTACCAGTGGTATGGAGGGGGGGCCACGCTTACATTCCCAGTCAACTAAACAGTAGTAAACAGAGAGATTCCTTTATAAACATCCACTCGAGAGTTCGATCAGATCAGCATCTGCGTGCTAACAACATACTCTCTGTCAAACACAAGCTAACATTATAGTGGTGAGAATGACAATCTTTCCATCTGTCAGGTCTAGACAGAAGACAACACAGTCACTTGACAGATCACAGAGGCCAGTGGAAGGCAGATCTCCTAATGTAAGCAATGACACAGCTAGCGAGCTATGCCAAATATCTGCTAGTGTGTATGTACTGTACGCCTTGCTAGACACTGAAGGGGAACCCGACCGACCGTACACCTAGGCTGAGTGGCTTGGTGTAAAAGAGAGATCTCGTAGGTGTTCCCCTCCAGTGGCTCCTATGTAGACCATGAGGAGGGTCAAGTTTATCCACCACCACATGATTGACAGCGTGTTGTTCAACATGTCATGTAGGCTTTCTGCCGGTAAGGTAAAACATCATTCTTGGAAGCCAGGGGGTAATGAAAAATAATGATGATGAACAAAAACTTACATATGAGAATACCTTACATATGAGTAGTTAGTCTGAGGGCAATTCTGACACTACCAGGAAACAATGTATCCAGTCCTAATCCACCTCATTCTTTATTTTAATTTAACTAGACAAGTCAGTTAAGAACAATTTTTTTATCTACAATGATGGCCTACCCCGGCCAAACCCTAACGACGCTGGGCCAATTGTGCGCTACCCTATGGGACTACCAATCAAGGCCGGTTGTGATACAGCCTGGAATTGAACCAGGGTCTGTAGTGACGCCTCTTGCACTGAGATGCAGTGCTTTAGACCGGAGATGCAGTGCTTTAGACCGCTGCGCCACTCGGGAGCCCCATTCTACTCAACTTTTGTCAGAAACATTACAAAAACGGTACAATTGTGGCCTTTATAACTATCTACTTGTTTGTGTAGCTCAACAAGCAAATGATGTAGACAAAGTGCACAAGCCCCCACAAAGCTAATGCACGAAGTAACTTTAAAATGAGAAGCGCTGACACTGGTTGCTGAAGCTTAATCAAATACATTGTGTAAAAGTGCACTGGAGCTTGCAGGAGGTGAACAGCAAACTCAAATCTGGGGGGGATGATCAGCATCATAAACGATGATCTTGGACTGACTGAACTCGCTGGCATTTGAACACACAGTGAGCCCATTAGCAGAGTCGGGAATGCAAAACAAATGACTTATTTAGCTGGAGAAATAACAGTGCATGTTGCCTTGACCAAATTTGGCTGGCTGAAAACACTGACATGGAGCAGCCTGCGAAACACACACACACACACACACACATCTTCTAAACATGAGTCAGAGTGAGCAAGGACACACACTGTACTGACATCTGTTAAATCTAGGGTTTCTTTACTTATACTGTGCAAAAAAAATCTTCAAATGCAACAATTAACAATTTTATTGAGTTACAGTTCATAGAAGGAAAAATAAATAAATAAATTCATTAGGCCCTAATCTATGGATTTCACATGACTGGGGAGCCAGGCCCAGCCAATCAGAATTCGTTTTTCCCCACCAAAGGGCTTTATTACAGACAGAAATACTCCTCAGCACCCCTCCTCCCCCAAATCAGACGATCCCGCAGGTGAAGGCGGCGGATGTGGAGGTCCTGGGCTGGCATGGTTACATGTGGCCTGCGGTTGGAGGCCGGTATACTTTTAAAATTCTCTAAAACAACGTTGGAGGAGGCGGCTTATGGTAGAAAATGTACTTTAAAATCTCTGGCAACAGCTCTGTTGGACATTCCTGCAGTCAGCATGCCAAATGCACGCTCCATCAAAACTTGGCATTGTGTTGTGTAACAAAACTCCACATATTAGAGTGGTCTTTTATTGTTTCCAGCATAAGGTGCACCTGTGTAATGATCATGCTGTTTAATCTTGATATGCCATGCCTGTCAAGTGGATGGATTATCTTGGCAAAGGAGAAATGCTCACTAACAGGGATGTAAAACAAATTTGTGCACAAAATTTGAGAGAAACAAGCTTTTTGTGAATATGGAAGATTTCTGGGATCTTTTATTTCAGCTCATGAAACAAACACTTTACATGTTGCGTTTATATTTTTGTTCAGTATAGCTTGCCAATCCGTTACTATACAGTACAACCCGGGATACATTTTTTAAACGCTATTTATTAATTAAAAAAATGTGCAATATGCAGAAATCGCTCCCCCATTTCCTGGTTGCTAAAATTCTAATAGTTTGTCTTATTTCAGTTTGTGACAAAACAAGCAATATATAATGTAGAGAATCATTGTACCATCTAAACCACTGTGAAATATATTTTCAACAACCAAAAATATTGAATTTTTAGCTGGTGTACAAAACCGAATGTAAAAGACGCAAAAAACGGTACGTAAGAACGGGAAACATAGAAATAGCGCACATAGAACGCATCTACATCTTCTTAGACTTGCTTTCAAGTCTTTTGAAAGATCTATAAGTCTATAAGTCACATGTCTATGTTATTTTGGTGAGCTAGCCCAAAAAGTGACATATTGCAGCTTCAAAGCTATTTATTAAGGCGATGTTTTACAAGGCCATGGTTCAGCCAAAACTGCCACAATGTGCTCTTCCTAATGTGAGCATGCCTCAAAAAGGTGGAGCCAAATTCAGAGGAGCCAATAGTGGCAGTTATGGCACATTTGAATTCTGTTGTTGATGTCTGTAAACAGGAAGTTGCCTCACTGTGTACAATGATGTCATAGTGCTTAGTCCACCTTTTAACAAAGTGACCTGTAAATGTAGGTGGTACAGAGTGGATATCAAAAGATGGATGGGAGCAGTCCTAATACTATTTTATTGGCTGTAAAGGTTCCACATTACTTTCCTGTTGACGTTGCCAGTCTCCCACCCATGGGGCTTCCTCAGGGGAAGCTCTGAATGGCTGTCCAGGGAGAACATCCTGAGGCCATGTGGTCACTGTGCCAGGGGTCACTGTGGATCTGACTTCAGAAAAGGCCTAATGGCAGAGACCAGCTGGGACAATGCAACAGCATGAACATCACTTTGCAATGTTCCCCTTCCATTATTGAAATGAGCTACTGAGCTAACTCGGTCTTGCTCTTACATCTTACAAAATATTTGGCTTCAATCGATCTCAAATTGGTTGTAAATGGAATATTCTAGTTTGTGAGGATGTTGCATCAGAGAAACATGACAGTGATACATAGTTGCATTGTCTTGCAAAACCTACCTTTTCTCTGACTCATGCACTCAGTTGGTTGACGTCACATATACAGTAATTCCCCGGGAGGATACGTATAATTGTGCTATCCAGGAAGACATCCACCAGCCTAGACGGTGCTTTAGGAAATTACCAATATGTTATCTTTCACCTGCTTTGAATAGCCATAAGTGATCATGGTAGGTGTAATGCAAATACAAAAATCACTGGATATGAGTAGCAGTACAACTCACAGTCAGCACAGTTCAACCACTGACTTACAGTCCATTGTTGATGAAAGCTCTTGGAGTAAACCCTTAGAAAAAAAAAAATGTTGTAAACAGACATTCATTCACTCTGCACAAATGGGGAGTTTGGCAAACACTATGGAACACCACTGTTTTAGACCATTCAAATTAAGATCAGCTATGGAATATACAAAGTGCAATTTTGGCCCACAACGCAATAGTCCTGTACTTCCACATTGCTATTTTCATAAATAGATCTTCACTGTTGAATTTGATTAGATATTCAGGTTCTCAAAAAAGGTCATGCTCACTTCCATCATTTTGAGCAGCCAGCGTTTGAAATACACATTTCCTGTTCTGGTATATTTCACAGTGGATTCAAATGGCCGTTGTGAGTGAGATCATATTTTTTTGCCTTGAGTCAATCTTTTTTCCCTCCAAAGTTATACACAATCTGAACTTGCAAAGCAACAGCCAGGGCCAGCATCGACTGTGCCTTTTAATGTTGAGATATGGCTGGATAGATTTCATACATTTTCTTTAAGTCTGCAAACTGTCCAAATTCTATGTTTGGGTATTCTGCAAAAGATGATTGGGAGTAACATTGTCTTAGTGGAGTCTTTTGCCAAAACAGAAGGCTGAGACTTTAAAATGATGAAAATGGGAAATTAATCACAAAACATAGCAGATCAGATCTTGTTCCCTAGCCCATACCGGTTCTCTCTTTCTGTTCCTCCGTATTACCCTCATCTATTCATCTCTCAGGTTTTCTTGTTTGGTCTCTGAGATTACCAAGAACCCTTCCTTAAGGTGTGGGCTAACATGGCAACTTCAAAAAGATTCCTGGCCTAAATATAACATTTAACTGCAAGACCCATGCTGCTTAGGAGTCTAGACATCTACCGTGATATCTACGCTCAGCGGTAACACGCCTATTTAAACCAAGGGAGCCTGTCCATTTGTATGTGGAGGGAAAAAACATGATTGTTGATTTTATAGTGATGATGAAAAGATTGATACAGTTGCATATTTCAATATTATATTGATATTTGACTTCAATTATAAAAAATAAAATAAAAATTGTAAATGTTTTGCTACGGTAGGTATCGTTGGCACCAAAACTCCAATATTTTTCATCCTATAGCTTGTTCTCAATCTTCTTTTCAAATATTGAGCCAGCCTGTTTTTAGGACTAATTTCCCCGACTGACCAAAACTAGTTCTCATGCTGTCTCTTATCTCTCTGCAGCAGACATTTAGTGAGCAATTAGTTTGGAACATCAAAATCGCAATAAAATCCCAGGATCAAATCACAATACATATAGAATCGTGACAATAGCAATACATATCGTATCGGCACCTAAGTATCATGATAATATCGTATTGTGAGGTCCCTGGCAATTCCCAGCCATATTATTTTACGGAGTAAATATGTTTATATTTAACTAGGCACGTCAGTTAAGAACAAATTCTTAATTACAATGACAGCCTACCGGGGGGAACAGTGGGTTAACTGCCTTGTTCAGGGGCAGAACGACCAATTTTTACCTTGTCAGCTCAGGGATTCAGTCCATCAACCTTTCGGTTACTGGCCCAACGCTCTAACCGCTGGGCTACCTGCCTCTAACCGCTAGGCTACCTGCCTCTAACCGCTAGGCTACCTGCCTCTAACCGCTAGGCTACCTGCCTCTAACCGCTAGGCTACCTGCCTCTAACCGCTAGGCTACCTGCCTCTAACCACTAGGCTACCTGCCGTAGTGTTCAAGATATCAAATATGGTTTAAAAAAAAGTGCACAAAAAATTAAAAAATTAAAAAAACAGTTCTCCATTGCAATATTTCTCTCCTGCTTGTATTTACCACTTGAGAGAATGAAGCCCTTCAGTTTGTTTGGAGAATGTCAAAACATTTAGAGAGAAAACATTCTTGAGAACATGCATACTTGCCATGGTCAACGGGATTACTCACCTGTACAAACGCCTGTCAAACAACCATTCAGTCACATGCTGCCGTGTCAAATGGGTGCTTCGAGCACATTTTGGAGGCAAAACCTATGTGACCTTAGCAGTTTTAACTTAAGACAACAGTTAGAAATGGTGTACCAACAGGAATAGAAGTATGTTGCACCACCACAAGGGCGGTTCTACCATTTTAAACTGCCATTTCTACAGCAAAAGAAATACCACAATATTTTAGCTGGCAAGCACCCTTACGCATTATCTTGCAGCAGTGGAACCCTTGAGTGATTCCAACAGCTCGGCCTAGTCTAGAGCCATGTCTCTCCCTTGGGAAGTTAGTTATGTTTCCTGTCCATAGGATTAAAGATATTTCTGCAGTAGGAGCTCATTGCTATAAATGCCCTAAAAATAACTACATTACACATCCATAAGTTTAACATAAAACATGTAGTTATGTGATGGAGTGAATGCAGGGCATTGGGTTTGATGCCTCTTAAAGATGCTGCAGTGGACAGGAGAATCATAAATGACTATTAACTGCTGAAGAATGTGTTGTTAGGCCAGTATATAGGTCCTTGGAGATGCTCAGAGACATTTGTTGTTTGTATGAGTAGGTCCCTGTATAGGAGTAGGTCCCTGCCAACATGACAGGGTCTAGGCAAGATGGGAGCCATGAGATGAGAATAGTCAGACCCCAGATATGTTGAGAGACCAGAGTAGCCTGGTCCCAGATATGTTGAGAGACCAGTGTAGTTTGGTCTCAGATGTTAATGCCGTATAGCAAACATCTATGGTCACATGTTTATAAACCGATCTGGGACCAGGCTAGATCCAGAGGTGGAGCAGGGGCGCCTCCCACAGTGCACCTTTCTTGTGTAGTGTGAAGGTGCCCCTAGACACTGATCTTGGGTTTAGGTTAGGATTCATGAAACTGATCCTAGATCTGTACCTAGGAGAAACATCAGCCCGTACCCACCTCTCTGCTGCTGAGGAATCAGCAGGATCCTCCTGCAGCACCCACACACCCCTGAGGACAAAGGAGGCCTTCATTCCCCCAGAGCCAAGTACAATACCACACAGTTGTGGCCCTCAATAGCAACCTTGTTACCCAGGGGAGAGTCTGTGGCACATGCTGCTCCTAGCCTTGCCTTTGTCTGAGGCAGAGCTGGCTACGGTCATCGGCAGTGTAACGCATTGCCATTCACACTTTAATGGAGTGGCAATGGTGGCCATTGAGTAGCTTTCACTTTCAAAGCCTATATCGAAGTTGAAAAGAAACAGTGTAGCTGTTTTCCAATTTCTGGACAGAAAGTACAGGGCACATTTAGGACAGCCCATTTCCAGGTTCTGTAACACCTGGATCAAAATGCACTGACAGACACTTGCAACAGGGGCTCTATAATACAAAAAGATATATGTACAATATATTGCTTCATGTGTGATATCTTATGAATACCTTCAGACAAACTAAGCCATGTAAAGAATCAGACCAGTAACGGATCAGCAGACACCAGTGATGTAATTCATGATGAACATGCACAGTACACGCCATAGAAATAGAATGACTAGTAAGTGCACTTCTAGATGGCCTTGAGGCTCCATGACAGAGGAGCAAGGTGATAGTTTAAAATGCATCCAGACTAACTTCTGATACTGACAATAGCTTTACAGGATTAAAATAGGCATGGAAATAAAGCCAACATGCTGTTGGGCTGAATCACTCAACTCCTCATTGACGATGCACCGACTCATCTATTGAGCCTCTCAGTGTTCAATAGATACATGAAGTCCAGTTTGGCAGCTTGTATTTAATAAAGGCTGGGCCCTTTGTTGGCTTTTTGATTTTTCCATCATAGAAACATAAAAATGCGGAACATGAGTGTTATGGATGGACCATTTTCAGCTATGATGGTTAGACTACAACATCCACTTGTTTTATGTTATAAACACTTTCTTGTGAACGTTATGAAATAACCAGATAGGTACAAACATGGCAACTGACATTTTGTGAAAACACTTTTACCCTCCCTGTTGCTCAACAATGACTGTTTCTTTCAATAACCTAAACGAGGCACACATTCAAAACAGAATTGAATTCACAATACAAGCACAGAGACATGATTGAACTGAATGCGCTCTCAACCACCGATTAAAGAGTAACAGACAGTGAAACAGTCGAGAGCCTCAGGCAAAACCAAGCTTCTGACACTATCAGAGTCACACAAGACCGACTACTGGCCTAGGCTAGCCTCAAATAAATTATAATTATTGCTGTGTCATGAGCAATTTCTCAATGGCACCCGTCCCCCTCCCCACCAACTGTCACACGGCCTCGATGAGTGACTGTGTGCTGCTCAAGGACAGTGGTTGTTGGCTTTAATAATTAGGGTCTGTGTACACTTCCCACAGTTAACTGTTTAATCCAATTTATTTACTAGTTAACAATTTATAGAACTCGGCATTGCATGTGTCCTAACAGTAAGACATGTTGTAATAAAATCAGGTTAAGGTGTCGACACACACTGCAGAAAGAAAAAAAACACAGAAAACGGTATAAAAGAGTAGACTGTACAAAACCATAAAACTAAATGCCAGAAAATTCTAGAAGCAAATCACATCAATAACACCCCCCCCCCCCCATGTAGCAAGAATGTAGAAGTGCTGTTCTGAAGTCCACTGTGTGCCTTACTGCCTTCCCAAAGAACATTTACATGTAGCAACAGGAAACATGCCCTGCCGCGTTACCTGAACACTGCAGAGTCTAGCTAGGCCCTATCAAATCCCTCACCTGCAAGCATATATCAATCACATTGCTAGCTATTCATTGGCTCCATTTCTCCTGAGCCACATGTGTCCCCACAGCTACATAGTTTGTTCTGTCACACGGAAATGGTGACGCCACACCCCATCTTGGTGTTGGAATTCACACCCAGAGGCTGCATATTTTCTCTAGCTTGTTTGACAACTGCAGAACACACACACACACACACACGGCCTTGAAACATTATTGAAGAAGTTAAGGCAATCCAAACTACAACAATGGAAAAATATTAATCAACCAAAACTAGACCATGGAACACTTATTTGAAATGTGAATCTGTGTTAGGTAGGCTTCTCTATAGACAAAGCAAGGGTGCAAAAGGCATTGGGTTACACAATGACTGCTGTTAACTACATATACAGTAGCTTGTTATTTAAATCCAAATAGACACATTTTCATACAGGTTGGATACCATATTCTGGCTTCATGTAAAGTTTTAATAACGACCAGTCAAATGAGGTAACTGTTTACAGACAGCTACCCAACTCAGGCTGGCTGCCCAGAATATGAATATAGGTAGTGGTGATGACAGTGACTGAGCCAACCAACAGTGCGAATGATACAAAGTAACACACCTTAATGTAGTCTAGAGATTTAGGACGTGACACGGATACATTTGGCTAGGATTGTAGGCTGACCTAGTTGTATGGTTGTAGGGCAAATTCACTGCATACCAAAATGTACAGCGTGCTATGTGTTTAATGAATACAAATTCATTTTTTCCTTCTTTATTTACGAGCAATAGGCCAAGAACTGATATGTAATGCATGTATTCATGCCTTGAGGCACTGTTTCGCTTCCGTATTTAAAACACTTCTCTAGCTACAAAATTCCAGGAAATCGAAGTAACGATACAATGTTCAGTTTACGTATTGTTACATTCTCGTTTCAAAATCCTTTTTCTTTTCTTCTTCGATATGAGCTACGACTAGGCTACTGCTCTGAAATATTTGTCAAGAGGTAGCCTATTCGGCCCTCAAACTATTCGAAGTGCATAACTCGGTGAAGTGTAGAGAATGGAGGAGTTGAAAACTTCAAAATCGGACTTGACGTCACGCGCAGTCAGGCATAGTTCTGAACTAAAACACGTACATTGTATCTCGACTCACCTCTTAGTTCCTCTTCCGAAGATTTCCCGCTTTCAAAGGTGAAATATCGAAATTAAATCCCTTTCCCCAGCAGAAATGGTGTTCTAAATGCTGGTAAATGTCAGATAGTGATTTTTCAACTCCCTCCCTAGTCCCGTTCTTTAGAGGCGGTGGTACAAACTCCACCCTTCAGCGACTCAAAACCACAGCACACTATGATGCAGGCATGGGGCGGTGTATCAGGGGGACTCAGAACTTGTGGATTTCGTGTAAATCAACGTCAACTTTTCTATTAAACCGCAACGTCACTGAATTATTTGTGAATGACACATCTGCCTAACAAGCCACATTTTAAAAAGTCGACTAGTTACCAAATGCAGAGATTTGGTTACATCCGTCACCTCCCCCCCAAATAGATAAACTTAGTAAAGTAGTTTACTGTATAATGATAGTATAGCCACCAATTAATATAACCTATTAGACATCATTTGAAAGGAAATCGTAACAATAGGCCATTGACCAAAGGTCCTCCACATCAGGTCTAAAACATAACAGGTCAGCTAGGAATGTCATTTTGCGTCTGCTCTAGAAAACCGCAGAAATGCTGCCACCATTTGGTATAACAGTGCGTCTACAGGTGTATAAGTCTGTAAAATGGTGGAAAAGTTGTGCAACAAATCAAATCAAATTTTATTTGTCACATGCTTCGTAAACAACAGGTGGAGACTAACAGTGAAACGCTTGCTTTACGGATCCCTTTCCAACAATGGAGAGTTAATATAAAGATGCAAAAATAAAAATAGAAAATATTGACATGGGGAATAAATACACAGTGAATAATAAGGAGTAAAAAGTAACATGGCTATATACAGGGAGTACCCAATTTTCATACATACTTGAGTAAAAGTAAAGATACCATATTAGTCACCCTGTAGAATACTACTTGAGTACAAGTCTAAAAATATGTGGTTTTAAATATACTTAACTATTGAAAGTAAATGTAATTGCGCAAATATACTTCAAAATAAAAAGTAAAACTAATTTAAAATTCCTTATATTAGGCAAACCAGAATGGCACAATTTCTTGTTTTTTTTATTTACAGATAGCCAGGGGCACACTCCAACACTCAGACATAATTTACAAACTAAGCATTTGTGTTAGGTGAGTCCACCAGATCCGAGGCATTTAGGGATGACCTTGGATGTTCTCTTGATAAATGTGTGAATTTGACAATTGTCCTGTTCTGCTAAACATTCAGAATGTAACAAGTACTTTTGGGTGTCAGAGAAAATGCATGGAGTAAACATTACTTTACACCACTGCTTATGGCATGGGGGTCAATGCTGCTCAGGGTCCTGTTGGTTCCAGACTTGGTGCACTGGTACCGCTTGCCATGCGGTAGCAGAGAGAACAGTCTATGGCTTAGGTTAACACCTTGCAGTCCTGCATTATTTCAACCAAGTGCAGAGGTGACAACACCTCAGAAATTAGGATGCTTGACTTACAAATCAACCTTTGAGTAGGGTGAAAGTTTAACACCTTTTTACCTATTGGATACAGGTATTAGCATTGATGGCATTCACTGTACAGATAGGCAGATGTAGCCTGTAGTGGCATAGTTATATTTATAGACTTATGGATTGGGCTATATTACTGATAGTTTATTGTTCAGTGTGATACTGAACCTCATCAGGTGCTATCCAACAGCAACAGGCGTTGGTCCACCCTGTTGCATGTGTGGTTTGTGTGTTGTTGGATCAGATCCAATATCTTTTATGAAGTCACAGAGACAGCCATCACTTCATCTCTTCACCATTCTAGGTGATTAGAAGACGAGGGGATCCACATACTACCACCCCAAGGAGTAATTAAAAAACGCTAAATTGTAATATCAATATTGAATAAAGAAAAAAGCAATCAGCAAGAGGGCATTCTAAAAATGTAATAACCACTCCCTTCTCAAATCCCCACCAAGCCAAAACACAGGCTACACCCTCCCCAAAAGACTAGTATGAATTAAATTAGGAGGTATGGTGCACTTTTCATTTTTTCCCAACCCCCTTACTGACAGTGGCCTGGCAAATTAGAAATGTTTGTTGAGGGATCTTGTGAGTGAATCTAAACATGCGTGAGCCTAGGGTTTGTGAGTTTGTTATTAGCTTATCCAACATACGCATGAATGGATCTGAAATAAACACACAAACATGTTGATGCCATGACATAAAATGTATAGCAGAACACATGTACTTGCACACGCACACACGGATGGACACACACACACAGAATGGTGTGAAGATTTACAATCGTCAGTTTTTATTTCAGTGTAAAGGTATTAAGCTTTCCCACTATCTGGTTTTTGTTTGCTTGTGTCTTTACCTTTGAACCTTTGCACTGGAGGTCCTGTGTAATTTCCCTCCCTTGATTCTCTATACAAAACTGTACCAATTTGACCCCTATCCCCAAATTACACCAACCTTCTAACAACACTTTTGGCCCAATAAGTGATTAAGCCTTACTGGTAGTGTGGGATGAATAACACCCACCAGGTGAGAACCAAGAAGGCCATCATTCAGCCCCCAGATGGAAGACTGGCTCAGGACCCAACCAGGACCTGCTCCCACCAATGGCCCAGGAAACTGACCATCCAGGTGGACATCATCCATGTGCTGGGTAATTTGATCCAAAAAATGACAGCCAACTGACCATAGCAATAATCACCACCACCACGAGAGAACGAGGGAGCCCCTGGAAGAAAATGGAACAATAGTGACACAGCAATGCTTCCCCACCAACAAACCCCTCTGGCCAAGGAACCACTTTGAGAAAACACCTCTGGGCCCAGGTGGAAGGCAGTGGGTGGAAGGCTTGGAGTGACTCTGCTCAGACCCTTGAAGAGATCTCCTGCCTCCTGGGAGCCTCAAGAGACCTCTACAGGTACAGTGCCTTGCGAAAGTATTCGGCCCCCTTGAACTTTGTGACCTTTTGCCACATTTCAGGCTTCAAACATAAAGATATAAAACTGTATTTTTTTGTGAAGAATCAACAACAAGTGGGACACAATCATGAAGTGGAACGACATTTATTGGATATTTCAAACTTTTTTAACAAATCAAAAACTGAAAAATTGGACGTGCAAAATTATTCAGCCCCTTTACTTTCAGTGCAGCAAACTCTCTCCAGAAGTTCAGTGAGGATCTCTGAATGATCCAATGTTGACCTAAATGACTAATGATGATAAATACAATCCACCTTTGTGTAATCAAGTCTCCGTATAAATGCACCTGCACTGTGATAGTCTCAGAGGTCCGTTAAAAGCGCAGAGAGCATCATGAAGAACAAGGAACACACCAGGCAGGTCCGAGATACTGTTGTGAAGAAGTTTAAAGCCGGATTTGGATACAAAAAGATTTCCCAAGCTTTAAACATCCCAAGGAGCACTGTGCAAGCGATAATATTGAAATGGAAGGAGTATCAGACCACTGCAAATCTACCAAGACCTGGCCGTCCCTCTAAACTTTCAGCTCATACAAGGAGAAGACTGATCAGAGATGCAGCCAAGAGGCCCATGATCACTCTGGATGAACTGCAGAGATCTACAGCTGAGGTGGGAGACTCTGTCCATAGGACAACAATCAGTCGTATATTGCACAAATCTGGCCTTTATGGAAGAGTGGCAAGAAGAAAGCCATTTCTTAAAGATATCCATAAAAAGTGTTGTTTAAAGTTTGCCAAAAGCCACCTGGGAGACACACCAAACATGTGGAAGAAGGTGCTCTGGTCAGATGAAACCAAAATTGAACTTTTTGGCAACAATGCAAAACGTTATGTTTGGCGTAAAAGCAACACAGCTGAACACACCATCCCCACTGTCAAACATGGTGGTGGCAGCATCATGGTTTGGGCCTGCTTTTCTTCAGCAGGGACAGGGAAGATGGTTAAAATTGATGGGAAGATGGATGGAGCCAAATACAGGACCATTCTGGAAGAAAACCTGATGGAAATGCAAAAGACCTGAGACTGGGACGGAGATTTGTCTTCCAACAAGACAATGATCCAAAACATAAAGCAAAATCTACAATGGAATGGTTCAAAAATAAACATATCCAGGTGTTAGAATGGCCAAGTCAAAGTCCAGACCTGAATCCAATCGAGAATCTGTGGAAAGAACTGAAAACTGCTGTTCACAAATGCTCTCCATCCAACCTCACTGAGCTCGAGCTGTTTTGCAAGGAGGAATGGGAAAAAATGTCAGTCTCTCGATGTGCAAAACTGATAGAGACATACCCCAAGCGACTTACAGCTGTAATCGCAGCAAAAGGTGGCGCTACAAAGTATTAACTTAAGGGGGCTGAATAATTTTGCACGCCCAATTCTTCAGTTTTGATTTGTTAAAAAAGTTTGAAATATCCAATAAATGTCGTTCCACTTCATGATTGTGTCCCACTTGTTGTTGATTCTTCACAAAAAAATAAAGTTTTATATCTTTATGTTTGAAGCCTGAAATGTGGCAAAAGGTTGCAAAGTTCAAGGGGGCCGAATACTTTCGCAAGGCACTGTATGTTGTAGCAATATGAAAGAGCACTGTGGGCTGAGGATATTTTCAGAACGACAAATAATAATTGCATTAGCATCACTTTAATAACATACATGTGTATTTAACAGAGGCATTTTCTATCAAATTGAAGCCTAACTTTATATTAATACCTGGTTTCCTCTTAGACTGTCAAGAAAGCAGAGTTTGGCAAAGGAGAGGACAAAGCACGGTGTAAGTCAAAGACTGCTCTGAAGATCAGAATGTCTGATCAGAAATCTTGATATAGGCAGCTGGCTGTCGAAACGTTTAATTCATTAAATGTATTATATTGGAGCAATAGATTGTTCTGTTTATTTCCTTCAAAGATCATTCATATATTAATATTTAAAAAAAATACATGTAATCTAAACTGAACAAAAATAAAAATGTAAATTGTTGGTCCCATGTTTCATAAGCTAAAATAAAAGATCCCAGAACATTTCCATACGTATTTCTCCTTTGCCAAGATAATCCATCCACCTGACAGGTGTAGCATATCCAGAAGCTGATTAAACAGCATGATCATTACACAGGTGCACCTTGTGCTGGGGACAATAAAAGGCCACTCTAAAATGTGCAGTTTTGTCACACAACACACTGCCACAGATGTCTTAAGTTTTGAGGGAGTGTGCAATTGGCATGCTGACTGCAAGAATGTCCACCAGAGCTGTTGCCAGAGATTTTAAGGTTAATTTCTCAACCATATGCCGCCTCCACTGTCGTTTTAGAGAACTTGGCAGTACGTCCAACCGGCCTCACAACAGCAGACCACGTGTAACCATGCCAGACCAGGACCTCCACATTCGGTTTCTTCACCTGCTGGATTGTCTGAGACCAGCCACCCGGACAGATGAAGAAACTGTGGGTTTGCACAACTGAAGAATTTCTGCACAAACTGTCAAACATCGTTTCAGGGAAGCTCATCTGGGTGTTTGTTGTCCTCACCAGGGTCTTGACCTAACTGCTGTTTGGCGTCGTAACCAACATCAGTGGGGAAATGCTCACCTTCGATGGAGAAGTTTGCTCTTCACGGATGAATCCTGGTTTCAACTGAAACTGAAAATATTTGACATGGGTCCTCAAATCCTCAAAAGGTTCTACAGCTGCACCATCGAGAGCACTGGTTGCATCACTGCCTGTTATGGCAACTGCTCGGCCTCCGACCGCAAGGCACTACAGAGGGTAGTGCGTACAGCTGAGTACATCACTGGGGCCAAGCTTCCCGCCATCCAGGACCTCTATACCAGACAGTGTCAGAGGAAGGCCCTAAAAATTGTCAAAGACTCCAGCCACCCTAGTCATAGACTGTTCTCTCTTCTACCGCACGGCAAAGGGTACCGGAGCACCAAGTCTAGGTCCAAAAGGCTTCTTAATAGCTTCTATCCCCAAGCCATAAGACTCCTGAACAGTTAATCAAATGGCTACCCAGGCCCCTCTTTTACACTGCTGCAACTCTGTTTATTATTTATGCATAGTCACTTTAACTCTACCTACATGTACATGTTACCTAAATTACCTCGACTAACCGGTGCCCCCGCACATTGACTGTACCGGTACACCCTGTATATAGCCTCCACATTGACTGTACACCCTGAATATAGTCTCCACATTGACTGTACCGGTACACCCTGTATATAGTCTCCACATTGACTGTACCGGTACACCCTGTATATAGTCTCCACATTGACTGTACCGGTACACCCTGTATATAGTCTCCACATTGACTGTACCGGTACACCCTGTATATAGTCTCCACATTGACTGTACCGGTACACCCTGTATATAGTCTCCACATTGACTGTACTGGTACCCCCTGTATATAGCCTCCACATTGACTGTACCGGTACCCCCTGTATATAGCCTCCACATTGACTGTACCGGTACACCCTGTATATAGCCTCCACATTGACTGTACCGGTACCCCCTGTATATAGCCTCCACATTGACTGTACCGGTACACCCTGTATATAGCCTCCACATTGACTGTACCGGTACACCCTGTATATAGCCTCCACATTGACAGTACTGGTACACCCTGTATATAGCCTCCACATTGACTGTACTGGTACACCCTGTATATAGCCTCCACATTGACTGTACCGGTACACCCTGTATATAGCCTCCACATTGACTGTACTGGTACACCCTGTATATAGCCTCCACATTGACTGTACCGGTACACCCTGTATATAGCCTCCACATTGACTGTACTGGTACACCCTGTATATAGCCTCCACATTGACTGTACCGGTACACCCTGTATATAGCCTCCACATTGACTGTACTGGTACACCCTGTATATAGCCTCCACATTGACTGTACCGGTACACCCTGTATATAGCCTCCACATTGACTGTACTGGTACACCCTGTATATAGCCTCCACATTGACTGTACCGGTACACCCTGTATATAGCCTCCACATTGACTGTACTGGTACACCCTGTATATAGCCTCCACATTGACTGTACCGGTACACCCTGTATATAGCCTCCACATTGACTGTACTGGTACACCCTGTATATAGCCTCCACATTGACTGTACCGGTACACCCTGTATATAGCCTCCACATTGACTGTACTGGTACACCCTGTATATAGCCTCCACATTGACTGTACCGGTACACCCTGTATATAGCCTCCACATTGACTGTACTGGTACACCCTGTATATAGCCTCCACATTGACTGTACCGGTACACCCTGTATATAGCCTCCACATTGACTGTACTGGTACACCCTGTATATAGCCTCCACATTGACTGTACCGGTACACCCTGTATATAGCCTCCACATTGACTGTACTGGTACACCCTGTATATAGCCTCCACATTGACTGTACCGGTACACCCTGTATATAGCCTCCACATTGACTGTACCGGTACACCCTGTATAAAGCCTCGCTATTGTTACTTTACTTACATTTTTTACTTATGTTTTTTTACTTAACACTTATTTATCTTAACTTCTTAAAGCATTGTTGGTTAAGGGCTTGTAAGTAAGCATTGCACTGTAAGGTCTACACATGTTGTTTTCGGCACATGTGACAAATAACATTTGATTTGATTTCAACTGTGCCGGGCAGATGGCAGACAGCGTGTATGGCATCGTGTGGGCGAGTAGTTTGCTGATGTCAACGTTGTGAACAGAGTGTTCCATGGTGGCGCTGGGGTTATGGTATGGGCAGGCATAAGCTACGGACAGCCAACACAATTGCATTTTATCGATGGCAATTTGAATGCAGAGATACCTTGATGAGATCCCGAGGCCCATTATCGTGCCATTCATCCACCACCATCTCCTCATGTTTCAGCATGATAATGCACGGCTCCATGTTGCAAGGATCTGTATACAATTCCTGAAAGCTGAAAATGTCCCAGTTCTTTCATGTTCTGCATACTCACCAGACATGTAACATATTGATCATGTTTGGGATGCTCTGGATCGACATGTGCGACAGCGTGTTCCATTTCCCGCCAATATCCAGTAACTTCGCACAGCCATTGAAGAGTAGTGGGACAACACTACACAGGCCACAATCAACAGCCTGATCAACTCAATGTGAAAGAGATGTGTCGCGCTGCATCACGCTGCATGAGGCAAATGTTTAGTCATTTAGCAGGTGCTCTTGTCCAGAGTAGTGAGTGCATACTTAAGTGATAATTCCCAAGCCGGTGTTTGGAGGATATATTGACACGGGCAGACCGTGCCACTTTTATACAAAGGGTTACCAACATATTCAAATAATGATTAACATATATTTTTTTGAAACTTTATTTTGCTTAATTTATTCCTACCATTTAATCCTTCCACAAGATATAGTCCCAACACAAATCTAGGGATGCTACCCAGGCCAGCTGGTCGTTCGTTCTATCGGTTCGGTTGCCAGAGACGCGACCCAGTCGTTCAGTCTTTTTGTTCTGTATCTATGGACAGAACAACCCAGTCGTTCATTCTTAGTGTTCCATTGCCATACTGGCTGGCAACGTTTGTATCCCTTACTTGCTAGATAGCTAGCCAGCCAACTACGGCTAACTTACAGTCACGTCAAACAGTGCAGCCAGAATAACAGCAAAGTAGCTGCATTTGCATTTGTTTTAGCTGTTTTCTAGTGACATTTATTTGGATACATCCATAACAATGAGCTAATGAGGCGCGATTTCACCTGGCATAGAAAATGTGCTCTCTCTTCCGACTAGTTCATTACTATGGGTCAGCTGGAGATGAAATGTGAATATTGAAACAATGTTGCAAATGTCGGCTGACAGCCGTGGTATATCAGACTGTATGGGTATGACAAAATATTTATTTATAGTGCTCTAGTTACGTTGGTAACCAGTTTATAATAGCAATAAGGCACCTCTGGGGTTTGTGGTATATTGGCCATATACCACACCCCTCAGGCCTTATTGCTTAAATAGACACCTGCTGGAATGCGGTTTTAACCAATCAGCATTCAGGATTAGAACCACCCGTTGTATAAACTGATAAAATACCATATACTGTGGTAGGACATTGGGAAGGTATAGATGCGCAATGGAACGGAGACCATGGGGGATAGAAGGATGCTGGATTGGTGCACAAACAACAATCTAATCTAGCAAAGTGGATGGATATTCATCAAATAAGTCATGATTGGTGTATTTTAACAGGCCCACAATGTAGTTACTAAAGTCAGATTTGGATATATCTGGCTGTTTTAGCTGCATAACATTTAAAAGTAGTCCGTTTTCAGGTTTAGAAGAAGTGACTGCTAAATGCTAACTCCCGTTCGTATAATTTAAGCTGGTAGCATAGCTAGCATACAGAAATCTGTGGTGATAGTCAAAGTTGTTTTTAACTGTAATGGTTTGGTGACTATGACATGAACATGTATTGGGTTTAACATCCATACAAGCATTATACTCTGATTTTACCTCAACATAGTGTGAAATACACACACACACACACACACACAAAAAAGAACATTAGCCTAAATGTAGGCTTATTTTGCTGTGGGACAATAACGAGATTCAGGATCTTTCCTCCCACGTGTTTCCATGGCATTTCCATTGTTTTGGTTGAGTTCCATTGTCCTTTTTACCGCATCTATAAAGGTATGGAAGTCTGGATACCCCCACCCTACAGCCATATAATAAGCAGGAAACAGCCACTTTAAATGAACATATATTTATTATTCAGTTCATCTCTTAATACATCTCTACATTGTTATTACATCATCTCTATACAGATCGTTGCTATAAAAGAGACACTTGATCAGACACCAATTTATTTATATCTACAAATATAAATAATCTTAGTTAGTACTATACATTGCCCACCAATTTTTTTATTTTATTATCTGATCTCAGAGAAACAATGTAAACATCAGCCATACACAGATATAAACAGAGACAACTTATCTTGGCTGTTAAAAAATCTGTACATTATCATGAGTATAGCTATTTTCTACATTTAGTACATGCTTATTGTAAGGCTTCTCAAACTTGAGAGATTGGAAATGGACTACAACTCTGTCGCCCAACGTTGCAGAGGAAATGCAAAACATTTATGTGAAAGAAAAAATAAGTATGCCCCCAACTCTGTTCGCTTTAAGGCTGATGTTTGCAGGTATTTCTGCCTGAGCATTTTCTGCCTGTGTCAAGATTTGGTTTCTTTACAGTCTATAACTAGTCCTATCCCTGTCAGTGTTAAAAAAAAAACAAAAAATAAAAATCGTTTGAGACCTCGGAGAAAACACAACCCTTTCAGGACAGCATCTGGTCCCTTAAGTCTAGTAAGGAAAGACATGTTGTAGAGACACAGAATATGACTTTCTTCAACACACTACATTAAAACAATAACTTGTTGGACATATGTCTTTTAAAACTGATTTAAAAGTTTCTGCACGGAGACTAAATTGACCATGTCAATTGACGTAATTCCAGGAAATAGATTTATCTGCTGAAATGTTTTCCCCAAAAAATATTTAAGGACAAACAAGAACTCAAACAAAATGTTATTTTACATATTGTATAGATTATCAGAGCCTGGTGAGAATTAAAGCTCTGATAAAACGGCATGCTCAATTGAGGCATTTCACCGTTTTAGTCTGTAGTGCAATCACCGCCGCGGAAAACATTGATCACATGATTTAAACATGTTGAATTGTTGCTCAGTTGGTAGGGCCAAGAGCTTGCAATGCCAGGGTTGTGGGTTTCGATTCCCACGGGGGACTTGTACAAAACAATATGAACATGTATGCACTCACTACTGTAAGTGTCTCTGGATAAGAGCATCTGCTAAATTACTTAAATGTAACTCAGACCGTTCAGTCCCTCTTCCCTGATATTTGTCCATGGTGGTATAACAAATAGTCCTAAGAGAAAACTAATTCTGACTATTAGTAGTGTAGCGGTTAAGAATATTGGGCAAGTAACTGAAAGGTCGCTGGTTCGAATTCCCCAGCCGAGTAGGTGAAACATCTGTTGATGTGCCCTTGAGCAAGGTACTTAACCCTAATTGCTCCAGGGTTGCAGTCAATAACGTCTGATCCCTGAACGTGACCCCACTCTCCGAGGGTATCTCAAGGGGGAGTTGGGATATGCAAAAAACTCATTTCCAATTCACACGTGTGAAATAGGATAAATATAAGCGCCCACATAATTATTATGTTTCCCCTACATAGCAAACGGAAGTATTCTGAAATCGGTCAAACTTAAGGTATAGTAGGGGTGTAGCTGCTTTGTACAGCTCAAATCAGGGTAGCCTAGTGGTTAGAGTGTTGGACTAGTAACCGGAAGGTTGCAAGTTCATAACCCCGAGCTGACAAGGTACAAATCTGTCGTTCTGCCCCTGAACAGGCAGTTAACCCACTGTTCCTAGGCCATCATTGAAAATAAGAATTTGTTCTTAACTGACTTGCCTAGTTAAATAAAGGTTAAATAAAGGTTAAAAAAAGGTCATTACAGCAAGTTGCAACAGTAGCAGCAGCATTTGATAAACAAACAGAGTTAAGAGGCCTCACTTCCCTTTTTATCCCCAAAGGCCTGCAGGCAGTCTTGTTCCTCAAGCGTCCATTTCCTCTTGATGCTACGAGTGAAGATAATAGTTGACTTAAGATGGAGCTTCTATTTTTCATCCCTTCTACTTTTCTTCTCCAACATTTTGTTTCAATACCCGGATTAAATAAATGGACTATGATTTTTTTCTTCTTCCACTGTTAAGTTTGCGTCATGATAAGTAAAGATAAAAAATATTTTTAACAAAGAATTGGTCCAAAATTAAATAAACAAATAACTTGTTGAATTTGTTCGGCTATAAATACTTTATTTTATTATTTTTGAAAAAGGGAAATGCAAATTTATGCAAAACATAATCTTAATAGCTGAAATCTGATCAATTTTTTCACCCTGGCTCAGGAATTATGTGGAATCTTGAGGATTTTAGTTTCAGGAATGTCTGCTACCTTGACAAACACTTTTCCTTTCCATACATCCAATGGAACACACACATTTCCTATAATATTACTCCCTGTTACATATTTGAGAGCAATGATGGTTGAAGATAAATTCTACGATGTGATAGTTAAATAGCTTGGTTTTACGCAGCATTCAGCAATATGTTAGAAAACATATCTCTGAGGAGAAGGTGCACGGGGGGGGGTCCTCTCTGCTAGCATTATAATTGTGTTTCCAATGTCCTTTATTGATCGTCCTCCATGTTTACCTGTACCTCACAGAGGTAAGCTTAGCTTAATGATCCCCATTGCTAACGGTGACCGCCTCAGGACCAGCTGTGGAGGCGGGGAGGCGGGGCATCTTCTTCACTGGGCTTGGGATGTGCTGCTGGGAATAAGAAAGCAACACGTAAAAACCACTTCCTGTTTTCTAATGTCACTTTTTATGTAGCTAATATAATTATTTAATATGGAACAATGGAGCTTGTTTTCTTCTTTCTCTGTGTGCATTGTTATTTTTATGTGTGCTGCCTGCATGCAAACGAAATGTCTCTCAGTGACCTAGCCTCCATACAATGTGCTGCTTCCAGCCACTAGTGTATGTGTATGAGTAGTGTCTGCGAGGTTGGGAATATTATTTCATTTATAAATGATTTGATTTCCGATTTACGTTGAACAATACAATTGTATTGTACCTCAGTGGCTGTGGTGGAGTTGACCAGGCCAGCCTCCAGGGGCAAGTCGTCGTTCAGGGAGCGTCTGGAGTACTCCCGACGGTGCTTTTCATCCACCCGGGTCAGATACCACGTCCCAGGGAACAGCTCCTCCACAGCGCCCTGGGGCACGTACGGTGCTGGATGGGAAAGGGACGGGCATGGCTTCAAATGAAACATGAGTTCAATAAAGGCTCAGGCCTTTCTGTGTGTGTGAGTAATGTGAGTGTGTGTGTGTGTGTGTGTGTGGACATACCTAGGTGGTGGGTCTCTTCCCTCAGCTGCATGTTTTCAGCAAACATGGCAGGTGACACCTTCCTCCTGGAGTCCAGTCTGGCCTTGAGGTCACACAGGCTGGCACAGAGCTTATCCAATCCAGAGCCTGGGGGAGGGAGACGGCCAACCAACAGACAATAAATACAGACCCCGGGAAAGACCCAATTCCTACTCATTCATATTTCAACTTAATAACCAATGCTCAGTCCAAAAACAACCAGCTCAGTTCATAACCCCTAGCACTAGACAATTCTCTTTCCTCTCTTTTGCCTCATTTGCCCAGCCATCTAATCCAGAAGTGTCAAGACTAGACGGGTTAATTTCTAGTTCCTTGGAGCGTAAATATCAGTGGAACCCATCTCTATTGACAAGATGTTTCCCCCATCCCATACAGGTGACGACCCCAGTGTGAGGTGAACCTACCAGGCGTGGCGTCCTGGGAGACTCGGAGAGAGTAGAGTGTGGCGGCAAACCCTGAGCCGTAAGAGAACAGGCCGATTCTCTGGCCCGCCAGGTGCTGAGGTGTGTGTCTGTCCAGGAACAAACGTGTTACACACACGCACAAACACTCCCTATGTGTGCCTCTCCATAACTATCATTTCAGCAACACTTAATTACAGTGTCCTTATTGCTACAATACTGAGATATATCTAAGTACTGTATAACTATTGTAATAACACAGTTATACTGTATTTACACTGTGCTTAGGTCAGTAAGGGCAATGTAACACAGTGATTACAAATGTTGTCACACTGTACTTTCAGACATAATTACACAGTAATAATGACACTGTTATGTGCATTTCTTCTTACTAATGACTAATTCAAGTAGCAAGTTCATGTAATAATTAAAGTAGCACCTTTTATGTAAAAATGAGTTTACTCTGATTCATACGAGACTTACTGTGCGATGACAGAAGCAAGGCAGCCGTAGACAGAGGGGGTGTACATGTTGCCGTTCTGGTTGGAGACGAGGAGGGAAGCCTTGGTCTTCTGATCAAACATCTCTGTGCTGGCCTTCATGAAGGCCTTCTCCACATCCCTGTTGAAGTAGGTCTCTTCTGGCTTCACCTCCCTGCTCAGCACATAGAGGGAAGGATAGAGCCATTTAGAGTCATATTTACAGTGCCTTCGGAAAGTATTCAGACCCTGTGACTTTTTCCACATTTTGTTACGTTACAGTCTTATTCTAAAATCGATGAAATCATTTTTTCCCCAGCAATCTATACACAAGACTCCATAATGACAAAGCAAAAACAGGTTTTTAGAATTTTTTTGCAAATTTATAAAAAATAAAAAAACGGAAATATCACATTTACATAAGTATTCAGACCATTTACTCCATACTTTGTTGAAGCACCTACAGCCTCGAGTCTTGGGTATGATGCTACAAGTTTGCACACCTGTATTTGGGGAGTTTCTCCCATTCTTCTCTGCAGATCTTCTCCTGCTCTGTCAGGGTGGATGGGGAGTGTTGCTGCACAGCTATTTGCAGTTCTCTCCAAAGATGTTCGATCGGGTTCAAGTCCGGGCTCTGGCTGGGCCACTCAAGGACATTCAGAGACTTGTTCTGAAGCCACTCCTGCGTTGTCTTGGCTGTGTGCTTAGGGTCGTTGTCGGCCAGCTCTAGGAAGAGTCTTGGTGGTTCCAAACTTCTTACATTTAAGAATGATGGAGGCCACCGTGTTCTTGGGGACCTTCAATGTTGCAGACATTTTTTGGTACCCTTCCCCAGATCTGTGCCTTGACACAATCCTGTCTCGGTGCTCGACGGACAATTCCTTCAACCTCACGGCTTGGTTTTTGCTCTGACATGCACTGTTAACGGTGGGAACTTTATATAAACAGGTGTGTGCCTTTCCAAATCATGTCCAATCAATTGAATTTACCACACGTGGACTCCAATCAAGTTTTGAAACATCTCAAAGATAACCAATGAAAACAGGATGCACCTGAGCTCAATTTTGAGTCTCATAGCAAAGGCTCTGAATACTTATGTAAATAAGGTATTTTTGTTTTTATACATTTGCAAAAAATTCTTAAAACCTGTTTTCCATTGTCATTATGGGGTATTTTGTGTAGATTGCTGAGGATTTTTAATTAAAAAATATATATTTTAGATTAAGGCTTTAACGTAACACAATGTGGAAAAAGTCAGGGATCTGAATAATTTCCAAAGGCTCTGTATTATAGAGTCGTTTACATGCTATTCTGGGGACAAACTGGAACAGCATCGCATTTGAGATTTTTTGATCATGCTCTCACCTTTGTTATTGTAACGTCCTTATTATGTAATTGGTCTTTTTTTTGCTGCGTTTTTGTGAAGCAATGCTCTCTGGGACTTCCCTATGTAAATAAACGTTCAATAATATTTTATATTTGTATTCCAACCAGGAGTTATGGTAATCTTGGTTGGATTATGTTTGGAGGATCGTAATTACTTGAATAAATGTGCCATTTTGGCTTCCGAGTGGCGCAGTAGTCTAAAGCACTTCATCACAGTGCTAGAGGCATCACTACAGACCCTGGTTCGATTCCAGGCTGTATCACAACCGGCCGTGATTGTGAATCCCATAGGGCGGCGCACCATTGGCCCAGCTGGGGTAGGCCGTCATTATAAAATATGAATTTGTTCTAAACCTCATAAGGATCGGACCCTTTTTTTCAATTTCCACCTAAAATGACATACCCAAATCTAACTGCCTGTAGCTCTCGACCTGCAGCAAGGATATACATATTATTGATACCAATTGAAAGGAAACACTTTGAAGTTTGTGGAAATGTGAAATTAACGTAGGAGAATATAACACATTAGATCTGGTAAAAGATAATACAAACAAAAAAAATGATTCCCCCCCCCCCCCCATCATCTTTGAAATGCAAGAGAAAGGTCACAATGTACTATTCCAGGTTGTGCACAATTTCAATTTTGGCCACTAGATGGCAGTGTATGTGCAAAGTTTTAGACTGAGTCAATGAACCATTGTATTTCTGTTCAAAATGTTGTATCAAGACTGCCCAAATGTGCCTAATTGGTTTATTAATACATTTTCAAGTTCATAACTGTGCACTCTCCTCAAACAGTAGCATGGCATTCTTTCACTGTAATAGCTACTGTAAATTGGACAGTGCAGTTAGATTAAAAATAATGTAAGCTTTCTGCCCATTTCAGATATGTCTATGTCCTGGGAAATGTTCTTGATACTTACAACCTCATGCTAATCGCATTAGCCTACATTAGCTCAACTGTCCCGCGGGGGACACACACACACACATACACCCACACCGATCCTGTAGTTTTTTTTAAAACTGACTTACCTAGTTAAATAAAGGTTAAATATGTATTTATTTTAAATTGTAGATGTGTGTGGGAATAATATATCTATGGTGATTTATGGCCAATCAAAAGGTAGTGCACTACATAGCTAATAAGGTGCAAGCCTAACGGTGGAGTTCTAACCTGAAAGCCTCCAGGCCACTGAATGGTCCAGTCTCTGTGTTGGACCTGGGGTGGCTGAGGAAGTCACTGAGCACCAGACGGGCTAAGGACTTCTGCACCAGCTTGCAGTAGGGAGAGTGGAACACCATGTAGCCAAAGTCCTCCAGGCTGAAACGCTTGTCCACACCCTCTGTGTAGAACATAGGACATGTTTTGAGCCAAACTGACCGGTGTCGCAGGAAAGCCAAGACCATCATCATAGAGCTCAGCTACCCGAGCCACTGTCTGTTCTCCCCGCTTCTACCACCAGACCATCATCATAGAGCTCAGCTACCCGAGCCACAGTCTGTTCTCCCCGCTTCTACCACCAGACCATCATCATAGAGCTCAGCTACCCGAGCCACTGTCTGTTCTCCCCGCTTCTACCACCAGACCATCATCATAGAGCTCAGCTACCCGAGCCACTGTCTGTTCTCTCCGCTTCAATCACTCAGACGCGGGCAGTATTTGAGCATCGCCGCAAAAACTGTAAGACTGGCCAATAGCTTCTACCACCAGACCATCAGGCTGCTGAATAGCCACCACTAGTCAGCTTGCTGCTCCCCCTGTCCCCCGCAACCCTGTGCATGTTACTAATAAACTCATCTAATTTAAAACAAAATACACAGCTTTACCCAGATGGTCAATGATAAAACCGAGTAGACTGGGGTCAAATACAACAGTATCAAATACTTTTAAAATACCCAAGCTATCTCAGGAACAACAGAAACATTGGACTAGTCCCAAACTATAAACTAAGTCAAGCACACCTGAAATACACATAATGGAAGTATTTGAAAGTATTTGGCATAATGTATTTGACCCAGGTCTGCTAGAAAGGCCGTACCAAGAATTCAATCAAGCTCATGGTCGGATAAGTTCCATATTGATATTGACAGTGGGAAAAAAGACAAGATTTGGTTAAAATGGTCTCTGATACTACAGAGGTGGGTGACACAAGGACAAACTATTCTGGATCACTGTCCAATCTTGTACCTAACCTAAATACCCTCTGCGATGACATTAGCAACACGCTACTTTCACTAAACCAATTTCAGGCCGCAGTGGAAAGGAACCTTAGTTAACTACTTAAGACTATAAAGGGAACTATAGGCCTGGCCTAAACTCACTTTACCTATTTAGGATTTAGCCTAAAGTGTTTGAATTAACCTGAGTGTTTGAATTGACCAAGGCCTGTTGAAAAGGTATGGTGGATGCATTGAAATGAACAATGTTGTTATCAATTTTAAACAAGCAATGTGCATCTTACAAAATGTACAAATGCTAATTTCTCTCACCTCTTTGCCACTGTGCATGGATCTTGTTGCGGTAGACAGAGTAACAGCGATCTAACGCGCTGAGGTAGCACTCGATAGACAGCTTTCCGTCCACCACAGGGTATTCTGACGCCATGTCTGGCTTGTAGAAGTCGTAGGCGTGCTGCATGTGTGTACCCCGCAGACCTGCAAGGTCAAACATGACGCACCATTTTATTCCATGTGTAACTCTGTTGTTGTTGTTGTTGCACTGCTTTGCTTTATCTTGGCCAGGTCACAGTTGTAAATGAGAACTTGTTCTCAACTAGCCTACCTGGTTAAATAAAGGTGACATTTAAAAAAAAAATATATAAAAAAAAATTGCCCATTGTAGAGCAGTTGGGGTCAATTCCATGTCAATTCAGAAAGTAAACCAAATTCCAATTCCACATTTTCCTCATTGAAAAGCATTGAAGGGAATTTGAATTTCAGAGGCATTGTAAAGTACTTTTAAGTACTGCTTACGTAGTGTTTTGGGGTATCTGTACTTTACTTGTTATATTTTTGACAACTTTTACTCCACTACATTCCTAAAGAAAATAATGTACTTTTTACTCCATACATTTTCTCTGACACCCAAAAGTGCTCATTACATTTTGAATGCTTAGCAGAACAGGAAACTTGTCTAATTCACGCACTTATCAAGTGAACATCCCTGGTCATCTCTACTGCCTCTAATCTGGCAGACTAACTAAACACAATTGCTTAGTTTGTAAATGATGTCTTGAGTTTTGAACTGTGCCCCTGGCTATCTGTAAATTAATATAAGACATTTTAAATTATTTATACTTTTACTTTTTATACGTAAGTACATTAAAACCAAACACTTTAAAAAAAACTTTTACTCAAGTAGTATTTTACTGGGTGACTTTCACTTTTACTTGAGTCATTTTCTTTTAAAAAAGGTATCTTTATTTTTACCTAAGTATCAAAATGTGGTACTTTTTCCACCACTGAATTTCAGTGTACTTCCCGAATTGACCGGAAGTGTTTTGGAATTGACCCCAACCCGGTTGTACAGCATCCCATGTATTCAGACAGAAACTGGATAAATGGCTGGCTATCTATGAGATGGAAACGTACTGCCGGTGTCTTTGACGCATGGCTTGTTGAAATGTAAACAAAGCTGTGTATTCGTCAGTAAGATGAGCAGTGAGTGATATTGTGTGTATGTATGCATGTGTGTGTCAATACAATAGGTCTGAGGTGTACTGTTGAACTGATATTGACCTGAATGACTTAAACAAACAACAACAGAGGAACTGTGTCTATAATAAACAGGCTGGGGGGAGTCATGCTTCAGTCAGCGTGTCAACATCAACTATTTACACACAGTAGGATATTGACCTACCTCTGTCAAAAGCCAGTGGGGCGTTGGGCCCTACCAACATGGCTATCGCACCGGCGCCCCCTGTCGGCCGGGCACTTCCTGTGGCGTAAACTGCAATGTCTCCTGCCACCGCCAGGGCATAACGACCTGCAGGGGGCAGAAAGAGACGGCAGTAAGCAGACAGGTAACACAAATACTGAATATTCTTTATGAATAACAGATGATTTCTTCTCTCATTATGGACTGATACATTTGATTTACGGTTATTCTATTGTCAGCATACTAAGTCAAAGGTAGATCCATTTAGAGGCAGTGTGTCAGACTTAAGAAATACGTCTTGTGTGTTCTTCAGTCAAATATTTGACTAAAATAGACAGTCACACACAGTCAAACACACCACACTTGAGAAGGTCAACAAAACGTTGACACAATGTCAACACAACGTTAAAAGCAACGCCTCTCACCGTCCCAGGAGCTAGACTCCACCCAGTTGACGGCGTTGAAGAGGGCGGCGGTGCCCCCATAGCAAGCGTTGGTCGTGTCAATCCCCTCCACGTCCGTGTTGCCCGATTCCTCGAACAGCTGCATCACCACCGTCTTCACCGACTTGGACTTGTCGATGATGGTCTCAGTGCCCACCTCCAAACGGCCCACCTGGTCGTAGGAGAGGCCGTTCCTTTCCATCAGCCGCTGGACCACAGTCAGGCAAAGGGAGTTGATGTCCTCGCGGTCCGAGCAGAAGCCCATACGCGCCTGGCCTAGGCCCACCGTGTACTTGCCGGCCGACACGCCGTCAAACTGCTCCAGCTCGGCCTGGTCCACGTACTGTGAGGGGAAGTAGATCTCCAGGGCGATGACGCCCACATCTTTGGGCCACGTGGCCTCGCCGTTGGCTGGGGCTGATCCAGGCATTCTGTATGAGCTGGTTGGGACAGAGAGAAGACAAGGATGAAGAGAGGTTTTAGAGATGTTAATATGGGGAGATTTTTATTCATGGTGGAATGTGAGGTCAGTAGGTTAATAAGGGCTGAGAATTAAGTGCAACAGAGTAGTTCACGTCGTTATCCAGACCAGGGGGCGCGAACCAGGGACCTTCTGCACAAAGACACTTAGCAGTCTAATCATTCTGAAGCTGTTAAGAATGGGGCGGCAGGTAGCCTAGTGGTTAGAGCGTTGGACTAACTGAAAGGTTGCAAGATCGAATCCCGGAGCTGACAAGGTAAAAATCTGTCGTTCCGCCCCTGAACAAGGCAGTTAACCCACTGTTCCTAAATAAGAATTTGTTCTTAACTGACTTGCCTAGTTAAATAAAGGTACAATAAATAAAGAATGACTGGATGATGATAATAATGATAATAAACAACAATGGAGCTAAAATAGCACAAGTTGGAAATGAACAGCAGTTTCTGGTTGGATTATGTTTCATGAATAAGGATGTTTATTTGGGAGACCCGTTCGCGGTTACTAAGATGGTGACAGACGAAGTGGGAAAGGTGGAGTCGGGTCAGATTGACCAGGAGTGGTATCATAGTGATTACATGTGTATTGAAAGAGCAAGAGGAAAAAGCTTTGTGGCTCTTTAAACTTTCAACGTGGAAAATTACGATTTTCAGAGTCGGGCTCGCTGGATATCGAGGCTTCATGGTTTGGGGACAACATGCTGGGGAATGTCAATTAACCTGTACTATGAGCTTATGGAAAAAAAACTATTTCAACGTTATAAAATGTAAAACCTTTCGCCACCGGTCAAGTATTTGCAGAGAGTTTATCAGTGTTGAAGAGTCTGAGGATGCAGAATGCTGCAATTCCAGAATTCACCTGTTAGGGTGAAGGAGGTCAATGTAGCGAGGATCAAGGCTGTCGAGCAGGTCTTCTATGCGGAGGCTGTGAAAATTGTTGAGAGAGTAGAGATTATGAAGCTATGGCAGTGGATAACCAGCAGTCTATTGATGTCGTTCATCAGATAAAAGATTCTGAAATACTAATGGTGAAGGTGGATTTTGTTGGGTTAGTTGTACAGGACAGACTACATTTTCAAAAGCATCTAAGAGGCTGGATATCATCGTGAAAGCGGCAAAAATATGATTGGATCTTCAGTACTTCACGGCAGAAACATTGCAGGGAATACTGTCGGAAAATCAGTGGTGTAAAGTACTACTTAAAGTTATTTTTGGTATCTGTAAATTACTGTTTATATTTTTGACAACCTTTACTTTACTTAATTCCTAAAAAAAAGAATGTACTTTTTACTCCATGCATTTTCCCTGACACCCAAAAGTACTCGTTACATTTTGAATGCTTAGCAGGACAGGAAAATGTCCCCATTCAAACACTTAGCAAGAAAATATCCCTGGTCGTCCCTACTTCCTCTGATCTGGTGGACACACTAAACACAAATGCCTCATGTGTAAATGATGTCTGAGTGTTGGAGTGTGTCCCTGGCTATCTGTAAATACAAAATGTAAATATATATTTTGTATAATCTTTTTTATTTAACCTTTATTTTACTAGGCAAGTCAGTTAAGTCAAGTAATTTTGCTTAATATAAGGAATTTGAAAGGATTTATACTTTTGATACTTAATTATATATTTCAGAAATTACATTTACTTTTGATACTTAAGTATATTTAAAACCAAATACTTTTAGAATTTTACTCAAGTAGTATTTCACCGGGTGACTTTTACTTGAGTAATTTTCTATTAAGGTATCTTTACTTTTACTCAAGTATGACAATTGGGTATTTTTTCCACCACTGTGGAAGATACTCCCCCTTCTCAGGTTAGAGCCTGTGTAGGAATCTGAGTAGACATTTTAGGATTACATTGGTTTGTGGGGGAAGTCTGAAAAGCATACCAGCCTTCTTCCTATTATAATTTTTATTTTTGGACTACATCCCAAAAGGTGCATTGACGCCACCTACTGGGTGGGGTGAAAACTGAGCGACTTTAACGCAGAAAAAAAGGAATAGGGGAAGTGTTGATCATCAGGGAAGCAAACAATGTGATCAGCAGATGTCTTGCAGTAGTGAGTAATTGCGCTAGCGTGTTTTACGCGTTACTATTTCCTCTATCGTCTCCTTTTTCGTGATTTTTTTTAGCTAGCTAACATTAACTGGCTAATAAAAATCCAAGAAAGAGAGTTGGATTGGCTAATGTTAGCTCTGCAAGTCCATGGTTGGTCTGCCATCAAGTGTGTCAGAACGACAATATAGTGGAAGAGGATAGCCATAACAGGGCTAACTACAGCTACAATCTCTACAAGCCATGTAATCCAATTCTAGTTGATGACAGCTAGCTAGCTACGTAGGAAATTCGATTACTAGCTATGGCAAAAATATGTCTGTTCACATAATCAGTCATCGAGAACATTCACAAAACCATCGACGATAGGTATCATCTTACCTTACAATCATAGGGTAATGACAAGATGTCTGTTTGCTGTCCTTAGAGGCTAGCTAACCAGATCATAAGGTCAGAACTCGATGTGACCACAGTCGGACGAAAGAGCGGACGGACCAGCTTCCGTTTCGAATTCTCTGAACCGTTCGACGTAGAATGTTACAATGTAGCACGCTAGTTCCTCTCGTGTACCACGTTTGTTACTTTGTAATAACAGTGGTACTTTGTAAAATGGCAACACCTGACAGCGCGATATGCATCCAAGATTAGATTTAGGATCTATTCTACTAATACCATAAAATAATTTGCAATTTAATTCAGCACCCCTTAGCAATCTAACTTGGAGCAAAATTGATATGCACCTAAATGAATAGTCGTCTAGGCTACTAATTTGGAGCAACGTTTCTTAGGCTATATCAATTTAGATTACTTTATCAATTTTGACTACAAAGTAGATAACAGAACACTGATGATTTATCCATCACAGACAGAACACTCCGTTGACCATCTTGACCCTTGTGTACAGAAGCCTAACTTGTATCGTCACCTAGTTTAAAATAAGATGTTCCATAAAACCAACAATTGGTGTAGCCTATTTAATAGGTATAATTACTTTTACAGTAGCCTGTACCGCAATAGCCCAGTATACCATCGTGTGGATTGGAGAAAGGCAATCCCGTAATCAATCCGTGTACTCACCTTGAAAAAGTAAGTGGTCTATCACTTAAATTATATAACCAGCCAAACTTTAGTCCCTTAACACTTTCTTGGTAGTAACGAATGACTTCAACATGCAAAACAGCAATCCATTTATATATGACGAGTGTACTGTACCTGTGAACGACACCCCGTTTTCCAAGTGCCGAATACATGTCCAATCATAACAGAGATCCAAAGTTCTGAAGTTTCGGCATGCCCACCCCTTTACGTATCCGACCAATCAACGAGAGGTAAAGAGAGACCATGCGCCGCAGCAGTCGAAGCGGTTCAATGGGGTGAGTGAATGACGGTGTATGGTGAGAGAGTACGGACCAATCAGGGAGCACGTCTGACTGCTGGCGAGGTAGTCAGAGACCTCCAGGCTCGAATCCGCGAGGAAGCTGAAGTGTCTCCTTGACGACCAGGGGCTGGGTGTTCACGTGAATGGTATTGGTGGATCTCCTCATCCTGCCATTGATCATGAACTTTCCTCTTTTCTCTCTTGATTTAAAAGGAACATTTATACAACCGATTCTTGTTTGACCGGGGTAGGCCGTCATTGTAAATAAGAATTTGTTCTTAACGGACTTGCCTAGTTAAATAAAAGGTAAATAATATATTTGGGGAAATGAAGTAAAAATATACACCATGTGCTTGGTGGCTAGGCTACTGAGATTGTTTCTACAATAAACCCAACAGTCAGAATAAAATATAATCATGATATTCTAAAATAATAATAATATTTTATTCAATATATGTTGGAAGAATAGGCTAACTTAGGGGACTTTGGCATATCTGGGAGATTTTGTTGGTAAAAATTGCTTCCATATTCAGTCAGAACTGAGTCCTTATTTAGGCCTTGGTCAAAGAGCAATATATATTTATTACAGTTTAGAATGCATGTCTTGGAAAAGTATTCTATAGTATGGCTTGCTTGCTGTGGGGTTGCCATTGCTCTCACAATGGGAAATAGTAACATACTGTAATACTGTAAGTGAACCCAGTGTACTTGATCATCATTTTCTCTGAAACCAAACCAGTGACAGTTTACCAGGTGGTGTCACTCATATGCTTTACCGCAATGCGAGAGCTAGGTTTTTATAGATAAAGAAAAGCTCTGATTGTGGGCTTTTAGTAGCCTATTGATCATGTTAAAACTAAAACCACTAAAACTTGACAGCTTTCAGTAAATGTTGGTTGAACATAACAATAAGTCTTAGGTTTTTAGATGTTAGTGAGTTAAATTGTAGTTACATCTTTGTTTTTATGTTTGTCTGATTTGATCTTTTCCTACTTTTTCAAGGATGCGTATTTGTCCTCTTTAATGTTTACAAATTTATCAAAGAATAACCAACGAGTAACAACCCTCCCTTTAATGTTCATATTGTTTAAGTATCTATATGTAACAGGGTTAGAAAATGTCCCCATTCAGTGGCTTTCACATAAAATGTATTGTTTTTCATATTTTTCATGTGGCAAGAGTGACCTCAATTGGTATAATGTGATACTGCAGTTCTGTGATGACATCCTGGTTTTTGCAATCTCCAGGGCCCGTTTTTCCAAAGGTACCTGCAGGATTTCCCCAATAGGATAGGATTAAATGTTAGAATTGGGATAAGGATTTGGTAGGGATAAGGATTTGGTCATCCAATCTCACCTTTAAATCAGGATTAAATGTTGTTTTTGCTTTTTTCAAAACTCAAAAAAAGGTAGTGATTAGGATAGTTTTGATCCCAAAAATCTGGATTATCTCGATCCCACAGGAAGGGTGGATTCAGGATGGCACTACAACCTAGACATTTCTATGTAACGAAAGTGAGCAACTGAAAACCAAAGGCTCATTATATTAAATTGACTGTTGTATAGGTATGTGGTAAATTGTTATTGAAAAGTGTCAAATACTTAAGTGATATGCAGGCTCTTATTTTCAATCAAGGTATTTCTTTATTCATGTACAGTAGTTTACTCATCTGTTTCCCTTTGACAGTGTAGCAGTAGTACCACAGCCTGTCCAGTAGATGGCAAGGTGTAGGCCTGTTCAAAGCACTGTTAATCCGGACCCTGTGATATCTGGATCAGAATGATCCTAACCGATTATTTTCTTAAAAACCGTCTCAAACACAGCCAGACTGGTCTGATCCTGGATAGCAAAGAAGAGGATTACAGAATCCGCATCATTCTGATCCAGATACAAAGTTTTGAAAAACGAAATGTTGTAACATACAGTGCCTTGCGAAAGTATTCGGCCCCCTTGAACTTTGCGACCTTTTGCCACATTTCAGGCTTCAAACAAAGATATAAAACTGTATTTTTTTGTGAAGAATCAACAACAAGTGGGACACAATCATGAAGTGGAACGACATTTATTGGATATTTCTAACTTTTTTAACAAATCAAAAACTGAAAAATTGGGCGTGCAAAATTATTCAGCCCCCTTAAGTTAATACTTTGTAGCGCCACCTTTTGCTGCGATTACAGCTGTAAGTCGCTTGGGGTATGTCTCTATCAGTTTTGCACATCGAGAGACTGACATTTTTTCCCATTCCTCCTTGCAAAACAGCTCGAGCTCAGTGAGGTTGGATGGAGAGCATTTGTGAACAGCAGTTTTCAGTTCTTTCCACAGATTCTCGATTGGATTCAGGTCTGGACTTTGATTTGGCCATTCTAACACCTGGATATGTTTATTTTTGAACCATTCCATTGTAGATTTTGCTTTATGTTTTGGATCATTGTCTTGTTGGAAGACAAATCTCAGTCCCAGTCTCAGGTCTTTTGCAGACTCCATCAGGTTTTCTTCCAGAATGGTCCTGTATTTGGCTCCATCCATCTTCCCATCAATTTTAACCATCTTCCCTGTCCCTGCTGAAGAAAAGCAGGCCCAAACCATGATGCTGCCACCACCATGTTTGACAGTGGGGATGGTGTGTTCAGCTGTGTTGCTTTTACGCCAAACATAACGTTTTGCATTGTTGCCAAAAAGTTCCATTTTGGTTTCATCTGACCAGAGCACCTTCTTCCACATGTTTGGTGTGTCTCCCAGGTGGCTTGTGGCAAACTTTAAACGACACTTTTTATGGATATCTTTAAGAAATGGCTTTCTTCTTGCCACTCTTCCATAAAGGCCAGATTTGTGCAATATACGACTGATTGTTGTCCTATGGACAGAGTCTCCCACCTCAGCTGTAGATCTCTGCAGTTCATCCAGAGTGATCATGGGCCTCTTGGCTGCATCTCTGATCAGTCTTCTCCTTGTATGAGCTGAAAGTTTAGAGGGACGGCCAGGTCTTGGTAGATTTGCAGTGGTCTGATACTCCTTCCATTTCAATATTATCGCTTGCACAGTGCTCCTTGGGATGTTTAAAGCTTGGGAAATACTTTTGTATCCCAATCCGGCTTTAAACTTCTTCACAACAGTATCTCGGACCTGCCTGGTGTGTTCCTTGTTCTTCATGATGCTCTCTGCGCTTTTAACGGACCTCTGAGACTATCACAGTGCAGGTGCATTTATACGGAAACTTGATTACACACAGGTGGATTGTATTTATCATCATTAGTCATTTAGGTCAACATTGGATCATTCAGAGATCCTCACTGAACTTCTGGAGAGAGTTTGCTGCACTGAAAGTAAAGGGGCTGAATAATTTTGCACGCCCAATTTTTCAGTTTTTGATTTGTTAAAAAAGTTTGAAATATCCAATAAATGTCGTTCCACTTCATGATTGTGTCCCACTTGTTGTTGATTCTTCACAAAAAAATACAGTTTTATATCTTTATGTTTGAAGCCTGAAATGTGGCAAAAGGTCGCAAAGTTCAAGGGGGCCGAATACTTTCGCAAGGCACTGTACACTGCTCAAAAAAATAAAGGGAACACTTAAACAACACAATGTAACTCCAAGTCAATCACACTTCTGTGAAATCAAACTGACCACTTAGGAAGCAACACTGATTGACAATACATTTCACATGCTGTTTTGCAAATGGAATAGACAACAGGTGGAAATTATAGGCATTTAGCAAGACACCCCCAATAAAGGAGTGGTTCTGCATGTGGTGACCACAGACCACTTCTCAGTTCCTATGCTTCCTGGCTGATGTTTTGGTCACTTTTGAATGCTGGCGGTGCTTTCACTCTAGTGGTAGCATGAGACGGAGTCTACAACCCACACAACTGGCTCAGGTAGTGCAGCTCATCCAGGATGGCACATCAATGCGAGATGTGGCAAGAAGGTTTGCTGTATCTGTCAGCGTAGTGTCCAGAGCATGGAGGCGCTACCAGGAGACAGGCCAGTACATCAGGAGACGTGGAGGAGGCCGTAGGAGGGCAACAACCCAGCAGCAGGACCGCTACTGTCGCCTTTGTGCAAGGAGGAGCAGGAGGAGCACTGCCAGAGCCCTGCAAAATGACCTCCAGCAGGCCACAAATGTGCATGTGTCTGCTTGAACGGTCAGAAACAGACTCCATGAGGGTGGTATGAGGGCCCGACGTCCACAGGTGGGGGTTGTGCTGACAGGCCAACACCGTGCAGAACGTTTGGCATTTGCCAGAGAACACCAAGATTGGCAAATTCGCCACTGGCGCCCTGTGCTCTTCACAGATGAAAGCAGGTTCACACTGAGCACATGTGACAGACATGACAGTCTGGAGATGCCATGGAGAGTGTTCTGCTGCCTGCAACATCCTCCAGCTTGACCGGTTTGGCAGTGGGTCAGTCATGGTGTGGGGTGGCCCACAGCCCTTTATGTGCTCGCCAGAGGTAGCCTGACTGCCATTAGGTACCGAGATGAGATCCTCAGACCCCTTGTGAGACCATATGCTGGTACGGTTGGCCCTGGGTTCCTCCTAATGCAAGACAATGCTAGACCTCATGTGGCTGGAGTGTGTCAGCAGTTCCTGCAAGAGGAAGGCATTGATGCTATGGACTGGCCCGCCCATTCCCAAGCCCTGAATCCAATTGAGCACTTCTGGGACATCATGTCTCGCTCCATCCACCAACAGACTGTCCAGGAGTTGGCGGATGCTTTAGTCCAGGTCTGGGAGGAGATCCCTCAGGAGACCATCCGCCACCTCATCAGGAGCATGCCCAGGCGTTGTAGGGAGGTCATACAGGCACGTGGAGGCCACACACACTACTGAGCCTCATTTTGACTTGTTTTAAGGACATTACATCAAAGTTGGATCAGCCTGCAGTGTGGTTTTCCACTTTAATTTTGAGTGTGACTCCAAATCCAGACCTCCATGGGTTGATAAATTTGATTTCCATTGATAATTTGTTTGATTTTGTTGTCAGCACATTCAACTATGTAAAGAAAAAAGTATTTAATAAGAATACTTCATTCATTCAGATCTAGGATGTGTTATTTTAGTGTTCCCTTTATTTTTTTTGAGCAGTGTATATAACTGGGTGGGTTATTTAGAGACCTATCCAAATATGGATTGTAAAATTTCATGCAATTCTGGACTTTGACCCCAGGGCCCAGTTTTTCAATTTTGAAATTTGGTTGTGCATCAGCTATTTTTCTATTGTTATGTCAGTCACTGACAGGACACTCAATTAGCCCATGTCAGCAAACAATTTTTAGAGAGATTGGTAAATTAGTCTAGCTAGCTATCATGATTGAATAACCGACTGGGGGGGGGCCCTCTGATTTTGTTAGTCACTCTCATTCAGTGTACAAACGACTAGCTGGAGCTTGTCTGACCGGTTGGCTGTGAATGCCCTCACCCACTACTCAATGCTGATGGTTAAAATTATGACTCATTATAGCCTGTACCCAATGCTGATAGTGAGTCAGAATATTAACTACACACTATCTGGCAAGAACAAGACAGATGTGTCCATATCCAGAATTTCATTGGCTCTTTGTCACCACCACACATGACCAAACACACACACACACACACACAAATCTCAGTTCCATTATATTACACATAAGAGTCATTGGATGTCTTCAGTATGGGGGAGTTTTGTTAAGAACCCTGATGCTCAATCTGAATATTAACAATTTCAGTATGGTTTTGGAAGCTTAAAAAGGTGAAAAGGTCTTTCATATCAGCGAGAAATAATCATAAATAAAGGTTCAATTGTGACATGTTTATAAGGTTAGTTTTAGTGTTCCCATAAGGACATGTCTCCATGTCACTGTGTGTTTTTACAGAAGACAGGGTACAGTAAGTGTATATTTAGCATTCGTGAAGTTATTTTGATGTGACATTAAAATAAAAGGACTTTATGTTTCTAGAACCTTATCGTAATTGAGAATATTTTCACGTTTAGATGGAGTATTTTATTTTTTTTGGCTGCGATTGCCAGTCTAACTCTGAAAATAACATAAGATCCTTGGAGCTTATTAAAACCTCTACGGGATCGGTGTCCCTATACTGGGACAGTTGTTGCTCAACATGCGATAATGTGACTAGAATTACGTTGTAAACAACAGCCAACTTTACGGGACATAGACGGCGGCAGGGTAGCCTCGTGGTTAGAGTGTTGGACTAGTAATCGAAAGGTTGCAAGTTTTAATCCCCAAACTGACAAGGTACAAATCTCTCGTTCTGCCCCTGAACAACCCACTGTTCTTAGACCGTCATTGAAAATACTAATTTGTTCTTAACTGACCTGCCTAGTTAAATAAATAAAGGTAATAGACAGGTCTTATTTGGGCAGAATGCTTAAATTATTGTTACTCTTAACTGCAGTGTCCAATTTACAGTAGATATTACAGCGAAAAAAATACCATGCTATTGTTTGAGGATAGTGCACAACAACACATTTTTATCACAGCAACTAGTTTGATACATTCACCTCTGAAGGTAAATAATGTACTTACATTCAGTAATCTTGCTCTGATTTGTCATCCTGAGGGTCCCAGAGAAAAACTGTAGCATAGTTTTGTTTGATAAAATAATATTTATATTCAAATGTAGGAACTGGGTTCCACAGTTTGCTGTCTCTGGCATCACACCCAACCCACCCTGCCATCTAGATGTGTGAAGGTTAGTGTCTTTTCTGTAGGGAAGCTAATGGTCCATCATGTATGACATTCCTGGGAGTGTGTAAACTTAAATTTGTATTACCATAGCATTTGTGTATGTTCTCTATAGTTATGTACTTGAAAATGTATAAATTGACCAATTCGGCACATTTGGGCAAACTCCTGGCAGGCTTAATATAAAATATTGTGGAGTCACTGGATCAGTCTGAAACTTTGCACATTCACTGCCATCTTGTGGACATCATCTAAATTACAAATATAATACTAATCAAAGATGAAAAAAAAAATCAAAACACGTTTTTTTGTTTGTATTATATTTTACCAGATCTAATGTGTTATATTCTCCTACATTGATTTCACATTTCCACAAACGTCAAAGTGTTTCCTTTCAATTGGTATCAATAATATGTATATCCTTGCTTTAGGTCCTGAGCTACAGGCAGTTAGATTTGGGTATGTCATTTTAGGTGGAAATTGAAAAAAAGAGTCCGATCCTTAAGAGGAGTAAGAGTACATCTTGCACTAGCCAACAGATAAACAATTAGACCAGCTAACAGAACAAATAAGTTACAGATGTAACAAGATAACTATCTCTAGCAAATTCTCAGAAGCAAGCAGTAATTATAGTAAACAATCCCATAAAATATAAGCCCCCAATTTACATTGCAGATGCACTTCTAGAATATACACTGTATTGGTCGACAGCCAAATTGACATCTTAATCTAATATGGTGTAATTGTAGACTGAATATGGTGTGATTGCAGACCGCACCCCGTGCGTTTCTTCTTCTGCTAAACTAATGGTGAAGAGGGAGAGAGGCCAGTGGAGATGCCAGCGGACATGCATAAATTGCGCAAGAATGGAAAGTTGAACACAGATGTGTAAATTAGAAGTGAATTAAATCACTGGGCTATTAAGCCACCATTTTATGCTAGCCTACTACAGTGAATTTTGGCGAAATATTTTTTGTCTATCGCATGTTTTGTGCCAATTAATTGAACGTCGCCAAATGCTTGAACGTCGCCAAATGCTTCAGTTTAATTAAATGTGCAATAAAGAAGCAAAGTGCCTAAGTCTATTTAATGAAACCCTGGCTGTTGACGTAAACAACAGATCGCAACACAGGGAATCCCCATTCCCCACTGAGGTCATTTTTGGAAATGGCAAATTCACTTTCTCATCCATAAATGCATATCAAGTGTAGTAAGCACGCTGTTCAGCAGTTCATATCAACAGGATGGGGGGGCTTTCCATTAGGAGGAACGTCTAACGTGGATCACTAAAATAATTCCTCAATAGGGCATTTAACAAACATGATGCTGTTGTTCATTTTTATGGTGTCTACCCTTGGCTTTTACAATGTTGGCGATACATTTAGAACCCGTTGCACTGTGAATGAGGAAATATATGATTGTTTCTCCCTCGAGTATTGTGAGAAACCCCACGCTTGCTCCGGAAATGCACATGAGAACTATGCATATTTCTGCTGAACAATATGAGAGAAATCGGACTCTTGCGTTTCCATGTCAGGACTGTTCTCTTGGTACGTAACCATATCTCTGGACTTTACACATCTCCTGAAATATGTGGCGTTAAAGACTCTGGTGACTATGGATTATCGTTCAACTGCTGTTTGTAACTCCAAATGTTGTAACCCTCGATCTAGATTTGCCATTATCTTCCTGCTTTTTAGGTCTGGAAATGTCCAGTCTAATCCAGGTCCTGACATTCTTACCCCTGCCGAATTAAGTAGTCAGAGTGGCCTGAAGTTTTTGCATATGAATGTAAGAAGTCTTCTGCCGAAGCTTGATTTTGTGAATATATGGATAAAAACTGCCGACCGGGATGTATTTATGCTTTCTGAAACCTGGCTTAAAAAATCTATTACAGACAAAAAAAATATTGGCATAAAAGGTTACAATGTTTTTCGTACAGATCGTAAATCTAAGGGTGGTGGTGTTGCTGTATGCAATTTGAATATCTGTCTTTAAACCTAAACCATGGCTCATCTTTAAATATTGTTGTATCTTGCTGTTATAGACCTCCATGTGCTACTGTTGGCTCTTTGGATTGTATTTTCAAATTGTTATCACAGAATGTCAATTCAGAGTTTGTCCTGATGGGTGATCTGAATCAGGACTGGCTAACATCTAGCTCTGATCAATTTAAAATTCTGTGCAATACCTACAATCTCACTCAGATTGTCAACAGTGTAACTAGGTTGAATATAAAATATCCTCTGAAATCCTCTTTGATTGATTTGATCAATACTCATCGTTTTAATGCTCCTGGTATTTTTGTAAATGACATAGGTGATCACTGTGCTATTGCCTGTGTGAGAGATGGTACCATTCCTAGGAAATCTCCACGTGTTATTACGAAAATAAACTGGAAGCACTTTTTTACATGATGTATCTAACATTGAATGGGATAGAATGGAATTAATCCCTGATGTTGAACTAGCCTTTTCTTACTTCCACAACACATTTCAGGAGGTATGCAATAGGCCCCTTTAATTTTTTAAAATCAGGATAAAGGGCAGAGAGAACCCTTGGTTTACTAAGGAATTTACAAAAATCATAAGGGAACGAAATGCTATGTGGGCTAAACCAAGAGGGACTGGTTTGGCAGATGATTGGATGGCTTTTAAACGTCTTCGAAATATGGGTGTGGCTATGATCTGTAAATTTAAAGCAGACCACTACCTGAAATCTACTTCACAAAATGTAAATAATCCATCCAAATTTTGGTAAGTAGTGAAAGGTTTGGAGTGCAGAAAAGATACACAGCTTCCTAAACAATTGTTGGTCGACACACAGATTGTAACTGAGAGAACCTCCATTCTGAAAGCCTTGAACCAGCATTTTTTAGATGCAGGCAGTTTATTTGAAAAGGTATAATTGAGACCCCTATGAATTTACCTGACACCCCTGTGCACTCCTTCACCAGGTTATCCTTTTCATCCTTCTCGGTTTCAGAAGTGTGTAAAGCCCTGAAATAAATTCATTTTTAAAAATCCCCTGGCCCTGATGAACTAGACCCCCGCCTCCTACACCTACCCGCAGACATCATTGCTCCCCCTTAACATGTATTTTTAACCTCACGCTTGATGTTAAGGAAATCCCCAAGTTATGGAAATCTGCTTTAGTACTGCCTCTCCTGAAAGGTGGAGATCCCTCGCTACTTGACAACTATCGACCCATATCAAAATTGTCTGTACTGTCAAAGGTACTGGAGTCCTTAGTTAGTAGGCAGCTAAAGACCTACTTCCAAGAAAACAACATCTTAAATGGAATGCATTCAGGTTTTAGGTCTGGCCACAGCACTGTTTCAGCAACATTGAAGGTTTTAAATGACATCCACTGTGCTCTTGATAAGAAGTTACATTGTGTGTCTGTTTTTATTGATTTGTCAAAGGCTTTTGACACCGTGGACCATGCTGTGTTAGTGCAAAGGTTAAAATGTTGTGAAATTACTGGTCATGCTCTAGATTGGTTTATAAATTACCTATCAAATCACAATGTGTAATGGCGGATGGTTGTAGAGTCCATAGAGGTGTGCTCAGGTGTTCCGCAAGGTTCTATTCCGGGCCAACTGTTGTTCATTTTGTATAACAACAACATTGGGGATCTTATTGAAACAGCGGATGTTCATTTTTATGCAGATGATACTGTTCTTTTATTCAAGTGGTAGTAGTTTATCTTTAGCCTTTGAAAATGCCCAAAGAGCATTTAACATCATACGACAGAATCTGTATGATTTAAAACTGATTCTAAATTCGGGTAAAACAAAATGCATGGTATTTTCAAATGCCAGGCATGTTAGAAATCATGTCATTGCTACATTGGCTGGACATACTATAGAGCAAGTTAAAGTGTACAAATAATTGGGTGTGTGGGTTGATGATAAGCTGAGCTTCACTGTGCATGTAGAGAACTTGATAAGGAAGCTCAAGCTGAAAATAGGATTTTATTACCGGCATAAGGCTTGTTTTTCTTTTGAGGCCAGGAAGGAGCTGGTACGATGTACATTACTGTCGGTTTTAGATTTTAGTGATGTTATATATACATATACACATGCAGGCCTCAGCCACTAACTACCCTGAGAGCACTTGATTCAGTGTATTTTACCTTTATTTAACTAGGGAAGTCAGTTAAGAACAAATTCTTATTTTCAATGATGGCCTAGGAACAGTGGGCTAACTGCCTTGTATCATGCAGCCCTCAGGTTCATTACAAATCAGAAACGTCTAACACATCATTGTGATTTCTACAGCGCTGTTGGCTGGTCGTTATTGACCATGCGTAGGCTTAAACACTGGTATACACTGATTTATAAGGCCATATTGTAGGCTTAAACACTGGTATACACTGATTTATAAGGCCATATTGTAGGCTTAAACACTGGTGTACACTGATTTATAAGGCCATATTGTAGGCTTAAACACTGGTATACACTGATTTATAAGGCCATATTGGGTAAAATGCCATTTTCTCTCTGTTCTTTTTTAGTCAGGTCAGTAAATAAATATCAATTACAGTCCCATTCTGATTTGATTCTAACAGTACCAAAAATTAGAACAGGTCATAGTAGAAAATGGTTAAAAATATATAAATATTAGACCAATGGGGACACCTATACATTTGGCAGCCAAGCAGGAGTGATCAATGTAGCTTTTTATCGAATAGCCATGTTGAAATATCTTCGCCTAAAATAAAAAATCACCAGCCTTCATAAGAGTCAACGAATGACATTTTTTTATTAGGCCTACAGGGGGCTGTTTAGACAAATAAGGCACCTGTTTGGATACTAATTACATAACCAACATCTAGTAATAATATAGCTGTCTCTCTCCCCCGTCAAACTTTCCTTGTCAATGAATTTGATAGGCAACATTATTTCAGCATTATGCTATAATGTAGCCTAGGCCTACTTTCTGATAGACTACAGGCAAGATTTGAAGCTGAGCCTATAGGTTTTGAATACGTGTTTAAGGAGAAATGTGACTGAAGTGCACAGGTGGCTTTGATTGATGGGTCTGTGAGGGAACATTTTATGTTTGTGTGTATCAGATTGTACACAGATCGTATGTTTAGCATAAATGCTGCTTTTCTAATAACCAATTCGACTGGGTTCATGCAAGTGATTGATTGATTGTGCATGGGAGGAATCCTCACTATCAGTATAAGCAATCTGGCAGTACGCCCATAAAATGGCTTTGAAAACGAAAGGGGGGTATCTCAGTTACAAGGTCTCAGCTTGGAGAGAAGAAGCCTCATGAGGTTTTGGTCAGTCACGTGCAGGACCCAAAGTTAATGATGAATAGTGTAAATCATGCTTCTATTACTGTTTTTTAAATAGCCGTATATCAGAGAACTAGCAGGACTGTCCCCAGAGAGCTCCTAACAGACCTGTACTACTTGTGGCATTAAGTTTGTTGGAACTTGCTGAAAATAAATAATTATTCATTTAATATTGACTTCAGGTATCCCTGGTACACATTTCTACAACATGTCCTTTTAGGGTGTGTGTGTGTGAGCACTAATTCAGAAAGTTTCCTAAAGCAGCCTGTCTGGACTCCATTACTTAATAAGAGAGGAGGGACAAATTACATAGGCCAAACTGAAATGAGCATAACAAATTGTGAAAATGTAAGTCATGATGATCAGCATACTGTATGTGCGAGGAATGACGACAGGTGCTTGTTTTGCATTTCTTTCAACTCATTAATGGGATTCAACTTAAGTAAACGTAGCTCCATTGAATCTTGCAGGCTAATATTTTCTGTATCAGTATTTATCTCTCATTATGGAGTCCTCTCTAGCCACTTTGAACAACATGATCTTGAATTGACACTGTCTTCTCACAAGGGAATTACCACAGCATGTTGTAACGGTATTGTTTGTTGTTCTAAATTGTTATTCTAAATTGTGCCAAATTATTTGCGCACATACATGTGTTACATAACGTTGTCATGTAAAAATATGAATGTTGCTTCCAACTACCAATCAGCAATTGCGTCATAAACCCGGCTGCATATTGAAGATTGTGATTGCTGGAGTGGGATGTTAGCTAAAGAGTCTGGTACTCAGGGGAGATGGAGTGGAATGTTAGCTAAAGAGTCTGGTACTCAGGGGAGATGGAGTGGAATGTTAGCTAAAGAGTCTGGTACTCAGGGGAGATGGAGTGGAATGTTAGCTAAAGAGTCTGGTACTCAGGGGAGATGGAGTGGAATGTTAGCTAAAGAGTCTGGTACTCAGGGGAGATGGAGTGGAATGTTAGCTAAAGAGTCTGGTACTCAGGGGAGATGGAGTGGAATGTTAGCTAAAGAGTCTGGTACTCAGGGGAGATGGAGTGGAATGTTAGCTAAAGAGTCTGGTACTCAGGGGAGATGGAGTGGAATGTTAGCTAAAGAGTCTGGTACTCAGGGGAGATGGAGTGGAATGTTAGCTAAAGAGTCTGGTACTCAGGGGAGATGGAGTGGGTTTCCTCACTCCATCCATCATGCAGGTCAGTCGGTGTGATATCAGGAAACGCCCATTGATACCTGCCATCGGTCAGTTCCGGTTTTATCAGACTAATGGTTTCTCGACACAGGGGATTTGTTTACATAACAGGTTAAGATAATTAACGTGGCAGGTTATGTGAATTAGCGTGGTAGGTTAGCAAAAAGGTTAGGCTTAGTTACACTGCTACAGTTGTAAACAACGGTTGTACCCCACACACAAGAAACGGCTAAGGACCAAATCAAATCAAAGATGGCGAGCTTCAATGGGTATAATTTGATAGAGTGGAAGGGGTCAGAGTCCAAATGTGCATTCTGGCATGCTGATTGGTGGAATCCAGGAGGCCAGACTAGTTACCATAATTTTCTCACATTGCCATTGACAGTTTTTTCTATTGTCTCTTTTTGGTCCATTTAAATTCTTAATGTAGATTGTATGCAAAAAAAGTGTAAAAATATGTTATGGTTAAAAATGTTCATGTTTTACTGTGACTTGTTGTAGGCTCCTAAGGCTCATTAAGGTCAAAAACCAAACCTAATTAAGAAAACTAAAGTAACATTATTTTTTTTTAAACACCAAAAACTGAGTAACTCCGCCAGAGTGTCTCTTTTGTCGGTCCCAAGCCAGAATAAAGGAGGAGGGTTGGAATTGTGACATTAAAAAAAACAAGAATCGACAGAAGAAAGTTCGTTTGTAGTTAACATATTTAGGGTGTTTTTTTACTCACTTTTTGTCTCTCCCACGACGTTATTCCCCTCTCCTACAGCGTCCATCACAATTACATGGCCAATTATGCAAATTAGGTGATGACACCATTTAGCGACTTTTAGGACAGCCAATAGCTACTTTCCTTCCTTACTAAATCAGTATGAATGAGAAGGACATCACCTCCAGACAGGAGCAGCAGACCAGAGTTATTCATGAGACAGAAGAGATCTTTCAGACCAGTTCACCGTGTCAACAGCTATTGAAGGGGAGTCAAAGACCAACAGTAAATATCAAATCAGTAAATCATTTTTTTACATGTAGATTTTTTTCATTTCCCTCTAGATAGATTAAAGGGTTTTTTCAAGAGATTCCTATAAGACATATTTACCAAGTTTACACAGATCTTGGCTGTAGTCATACAGTACCAGTCCCTCCTGCAATAGCCCCTCCTGCAGCAAATCACCCCCACAACATGATGCTGCCACCCCCGGGCTTCACGGTTGGGATGATGTTCTTCAGCTTGCAAGCCTCCCCCTTTTTCCTCCAAACATAACAATGGTCATTATGGCCAAACAGTTCTATTTTTGTTTCATCAGACCAGAGGACATTTCTCCCAAAAGTACGATATTTGTCCCCATGTGCAGTTGAAAACCATAGTCTGGCTTTTTTATGGCGGTCTTGGAGCAGTGGCTTCTTCCTTGCTGAGCAGCCTTTCAGGTTATGTTGATATAGGACTCATTTTACTGTGGATATAGATGCTTTTGTACCGGTTTCCTCCAGCATCTTCGCAAGGTCCTCTGCTGTTGTTCTGGGATTGATTTGCACTTTTTGCACCAAAGTACGTTCATCGCTAGGAGACAGAAAGTGTCTCCTTCCTGAGCGGTGTGACGGCTGCGTGGTCCCATGGTGTTTATACTTGCGTACTATTGTTTGTACAGATGAACGTGGTACCTTCAGCCGTTTGGAAAATGCTCCCAAGGATGAACCAGATTTATGGAGGTCTAAAAAAAAAATCCTGAGGTCTTGGCTGATTTCTTTTGATGTCAAGCAAAGATAGGCCTTGAAATATATCCACAGGAAAACCTCCAATTGACTCAAATGATGTCAATTAGCCTATCAGAAGCTTCTAAAGCCATGACAGTGGTTGAGTGGTTGAAAAACGAGCTTTAATGACTCCAACCTAAGTGTATGTAAACTTCTGACTTCAACTGTATATACATAAACTGTATGAAATGATTTGATATTGTAAGCCATGAAATGTAGATTAAATATTTGTGCAATCAAAACTGCAAAAAAATACAGTGTATGTATATGTATATGTATATATATATATATATGTATATATATATATAAACAGAATGTAGTGGAGTACTTTACACCACTGGACTTGAAAGGAACACCTCAATTACCTTGACTAACCGGTGCCCCCGCACATTGACTCTGTACCGGTACCCCCTGTATATAGCCTTGCTATTGTTATTTTACTGCTGCTCTTTAATTATTTGCTACTTTTATTTCTTATTTTTTTTACTTAATAACACGTATTTTTCTTAAAACGAAATTGTTGGTTAATGGCTTGTAAGTCAGCATTTCACTGTAATGTCTACACATGTAGTATTTGGCGCATGTGACAAATATACAATTTGATTTGTTACACATAAAAAACTTTGAGGACTATAATGGGAACTGAATGCCGACACGTATACAAACACAACCTGAACCTAACAGCAGCTCAGCAAGGTAACGCTATAGCTATTCTTGATGCTCTTGAACATTACTTTATGCCAGCAAAGAACGTCATCTACGAGCGTTATGTTTTCGGGTGTTGCAAACAGGAGGACGGGGAGTCCATTGACAGCTTTGTCACTAGGTTAAGGGAAAAGGCAGTTACATGTGACTATGATGCTTGTAAGAGATGAACTGATCAGAGATAAGATTGTGCTTGGCATAACTGATGAGGGCACCCGCAGACATTTGCTGAGAGAACGTGACCTGACGCTGGTCTTGGCAGTGGAGACATGCCGTGCAGCAGAGCTTACTGATATACGGATAAGGTCCATGGAGCTAGAAAGGCAACATATGGACAATGTCAATGCTACATTCAGGCAGCCAGTAAAGAAATTCCCCTTTGCCACAGCTAATGCTAATGCTAAAGCCAACTCTGCAGTAGACAACCCCAATACATGCCGATATTGTGGCATTTCTCATGGACGAGGAAAAGAACACTGCCTAGCCTATGGAAAAATATGCAAATCCTGTGGTACAGCTAATCACTTCGCAAGGGTCTGCATGAAAAGCAAGAGAAAGGAGGGTAAAGTGCACTCCATGGAAACAAACAGATGAAGGGAACGACAGCACAGAGGATGTATATGCTAGTGAGTGCATAGGGGCAGTGAGGGCAAAAGGACAAAAGTGGTTTGTCACTGCTACTTAATAATAAACCACAGCAATGTCAGCTAGAGTCAGGGGCCACATGCAACGTTATGAGCCTTAAAGACAAAAGGAGTCGCACCAAGCTGAAACTGTATTCAGGCCAGCTCATGACCTCTTTAGGCCTGTTTGTGACAGAGTGTGTTTTACGTGGCCAGAAACACACCCTTGAGTTTGAAATAGTTGAGGCTAGTCAACAGCCATTACTGTCAGGTTCTACATGCGAGCGCCTTGGGCTTATTAACTTCACCATTCCAGCTGATCTTAACATTATAGACAAAGTCCAGGCTGGGCCCCTGAGCAAGGCGACGCTCCTAAGCAAGTACCATGATGTCTTCAACGCACCGGTCGAGTCAGTTCCCGACGAAGTCCACTTTGAGTTGGACGCAGCAATCCAGCCTGTCCAGTGTGCAATGTACCAGTGGCCATGAAAGCAGCTACGAAGGCTCAGCTTGACAAATACGAAGCAGATGGCCACATCATATCCGTCACCGAGCCTACAGACTGGATAAGTAATATGGTTACCGTCAAGAAATCAGACAAGCTACAGATATGCATTGATCCCAAACACCTCAACCGGGCTCTGCAACGTTCACATTACATTATGCCCACGTTGGAGGATGTTCTTTACAAGCTCCCAAAGGCCAGAGTCTTCACAATCGTGGATGCCAGAGATGCCTTCCTGCAGTACAAGCTCGATGAGCCCAGCAGCTACATGACCACCTTTTGGACACCCTGGGGCAGGAAGAGGTAGTTGAAGCTTCCGTTTGGTGTCTCTGTGGCTCCAGAGGTGTATCAGCGGAAACAGCATGAGCTGTTGATGGGACTCAGTGGCGTGGAACCCATAGCAGATGACATCCTCGTAGTGGGCTGTGGGGAGAGTGATGAGGCAGAATGTGACCATGACGCCAACCTGCTGGCCCTGATGGTCAGATGCAGACAGGTCAAGCTAAGGCTAAGCATAAAAAAGCTTCAGTTTAAAGTGCCAGAGGTCCGCTTTCATGGGCACATCTTGTCCGCCACCGGTTTGAAGGCGGATCCTGAAAAAGTGAAGGCTGTCTTGGAAATGCCCCACCCATCTGACGTGAAGGGAGTGCAGCGCTTCCTACCGCGGCTCTCTGAAGTGTGTGAGCCACTAAGGAGGCTCATGGACAAGGACACCATCTGGCATTGGCTCCCAAAACATGACGCAGCGGTGAGGGAAATAAAACAACTGGTCACCCAGACACCTGTACTGCGATACTACAATGTGTCAAAACCTGTCACGATTCAGAGTGACTCAAGCCAGTATGGACTTGGCTGTTGCCTCATGCAGGAGGGCCAGCCTGTGGCATTCGCCTCTAGGGCACTCACCCCAACAGAGCAGAACTATGCCCAGATAGAGAAGGAGTGCCTCAGTATTGTGTTTGCATGCCAACGCTTCCACCACTACCTGTACGGGAGCGACAATATTACCGCAGACAGATCACAAGCCCCTTATTGCTATATTCAGAAAGCCTCTTCTGAATGCCCCAAAATGACTGCAGTACATGCTACTGGCCCTACAAAACTACAACCTCAAGGTGGTGTATAAGCCAGGGCCAGAGATGTATGTGAGTGACACGCTCAGCAGGGCTACTGCATCAGGCACTCACACACGCTTCATGCATGAACAACACGCAGTGTGCAGCTTACAAACAGAGCAAGTGGATGTTGAACACATCAACCAGGCTGACTACCTCAATGTTACGGACCAGCGCCTTATACAAACCAGACAGCACACAGACAGGGACGAGCAACTCCAGGCATTGAGGTCTGTGATTCTGATGGGCTGGCCCGACTGCAGGGAAGAAACTGCTTTAGCCGTCAGAGAATATTGGCCAGTCAAAGAGGAGCTCAGTGTTCAAAACGGAGTAATATTCAAGTGTCAGAGAGTCGTTATTCCCCGGTCTCTGCGCCCTGAGATGGCGCACGTGCACTCAAGTCACATAGGAGGTGAGGCCTGTTACAGACAAGCACGTGACACACTGTATTGGCCAGGAATGCAGAGTGAAATCAAAGACTATGACAATAAATGCACAATCTGCAATGAATATGCCATTGAGCAACAGAGAGAAACGATGATGTCCCACGAGCTACCGATGCGCCCCTGGCAGATAGTAAGTCTAGATCTCTTCCAGCACAGTGGCAAAGACTTTCTGCTGGTAGTCGATCATTACTCAGACTTTTGGGAGATTGACCTCTTCCCCGACCTCTTAGCAGAGACAACGATCAAACACTGCAAGGCTCAGTTTGCCCGCTATGGCCAGCCAGATGGCACCACGCTCCTACTTGGTCGAACAGGGTTGACCTTCGGATTGCTGAGCCAGCACCTACTCAGAACCCTGATGGTCAAAGGGGTGCATGACAAAAGACGGAACCCCAGCAAGTCACATGGGGCCTGAGGCACTGGGGGAAGAGCCAGGGGATCACAGGTCGGCCGCTCCCTCGCCCATCAATACTCCCCTTAGACAGTCAGGTGACACGCCTGTGCGGGAACCCGCAGTCCTCGCAGACAAGCACCCTGTCTTTTCACGCTGCAGGCATCTGTCCCAGCCACCAAAAATACTTAATCTGTATGTTTCCTATCAGGGATTGTTGACAGAGATAAAAGTGAAGAGAATATCAAAATGTGTTGTTACCTGAGGAAAATAAATAAACTGTTCATGTTGGAAATTATTACTAGGTTTGTTTTGTTAGTGAATTGACACCTCCTGTCCTATTTTATTAAAGGGAATATGTTATGGGTGTAAGATGGCAGTGATGCCATCTGTTGGTAAATGTTCATTACTGCAAATCATGTGTTTTACCGATGTGCTTGAGATACCCGGATGGATTGTGATGTACTGAACAAGACTGGTTACTCGCATCAATGCCTCTGTCTCCTAATTTAACGTTCAAACAACTACCTGGCATGATGACTCCTTGCTGTCCCCAGCCCACCTGGCCGTGCTGCTGCTCCAGTTTCAACTGTTCTGCCTGCGGCTATGGAACCCTGACCTGTTCACCGGACGTGCTACCTGTCCCAGACCTGCTGTTTTCAACTCTCTAGAGACAGCAGGAGCGGTAGAGATACTCCCAATGATCGGCTATGAAAAGCCAACTGATATTTACTCCTGAGGTGCTGACTTGCTTGCACCCTCGACAACTACTGTGATTATTATTGTTTGACCATGCTGGTCATTTATGAACATTTGAACATCTTGGCCATGTTCTGTTATCTCCACCCGGCACAGCCAGAAGAGGACTGACCACCCTTCATAGCCTGGTTCCTCTCAAGGTTTCTTCCTAGGTTTTGGCCTTTCTAGGGAGTTTTTCCTAGCCACTGTGCTCCTACACCTGCATTGCTTGCCATTTGGGGTTTTAGGCTGGGTTTCTGTACAGCACTTTGAGATATCAACTGATGTAAGAAGGGCTATATAAATAAATGTGATTTGACACAGACACAAGTTACCTACTATATTTGGGAAACAGGATTAACACAGAGAGATCTTGGCAAAATACAATGTATGTTTGTTGTAGTACGATTAGGCTGGTATATACAGTATCATCGGTAACAATTCTGTACAAGCCACCTAGCTAATAAAATACTGGGGCTAGCTAGTTACATTTCAATCATAGCGATTGCCTAATTGAGGCGCAATAGAGTTCACCGGCGAATACCGGAAATAACTAAACCAACGAACGAGAAATGGTGGAGGCTATCAGAATGAAGAGACATTTTTCCGAATAAACGTGGTGAGTGAAAAACGCATTTACATACTGGGTAGGGAGTGGGCTCTCATTCTACCGCTAAATGACTTTGTATGCGTTGTTTGTTGGCAACCTTGATATTTACTACGTTTTTGGAACGGATTCAGGGACAATCGAAAATGCAAAATAAGATGGAGGATTGAAGGGTAGAGGGTAGAGTCCTAGATAGCATCAACTGTTAAACAATGGATAAAGGACTTTTTAGTTCTTATGGTTAAAATGAGCAGAGCAGTATTCCACTCCTAGGGGACTTCATTAGTGTGCTGAACCAATTTACACGTCCATTTCTAGTAACAAGACCCACCAGAACTAATAATACCACCTGACGCTTCAGATAGTGTGGACAAGACAAGTGTTGTTACTGATGTAGTGTAGAGGTCTACGTGGCACCTACATCTATTCATACCGAAACCGCTGGCTTTCTGTCCGACTCTCACCTGTTACCGCAGGGACTGGTCCCAAACCCAACCAGTCCCGCAACGTTTAGGCATATTGCCAGCCATGGTCCCAGCAATTATGCGCCCTATAGGCAATATCAAAATGCACAAAAAATATGCTAAGAAATGGGTTAAATCACCAGAGATTCTCACATGGCCCTTTATATTAGGCTTCCGGTAGTACTGGACATAGTTTGAAGAGAGCAGTTGGAGAGACTTTTACTTTCTCTTCATTCAATCAATAACATTGGTTTATAAAGCCCTTTTACATCAGATGTCACAACGTGCTATACAGAAACTCCAAACAGCAAGCAATGCACTCTCTTAAACTACTACGTTGTATAGCCAACCGTTTAGGAGTGGGACGATTTTCAGGCGGAGAAAAATATGGGTGTTAATATTTATTTATAGGCAATGTAGTAAACTATAGCCTAATCATATTTAGTAAAGACAACTGCCCAGTGTTTCTCCGCCCATGCATAAGCTAGCCGACTCTACTTAATTGAGACCACTTTCGCACGACATGTATGGCTACTGAACTTGAAGCAACAAGAATGACAACAGCCGACACTTTTAGGAGGACGATTTGCAGGCAGAGACAAAACAAATGGATAGTCAATGTTTATTGAGTAATAAAATGTGCAAGGCTCACTCACCATGGTAGCCTGTGCGCGCGGTTTTTTCAATGATTATCCATTTTTTTGATTGCACTTTGACTCACGTTGTTTGAGCGCCCTCCACTTTCCATTATCAGTATTTATTTTTCAGACACTGTAGTAAACTATAGTCTAATCATATTTAAATTAATTTAATTGTTAAGGTAACTGCCACGTTATTCCCCACATGCTTAGGTCGACTATTTCATTGAAACCACACATATAGGCTACTAGGCGCACTTGATCTCGCACGGCCAGCTGGGAGAGTAGGCTCTGAAGATGAAGTAGCGAATTCTGAGTGCATAAAGCGACAAAGACGTGTTTTTAATACACTGGGTAGGCCTAGGCTAACAGCACACAAAGCAGAGAGATGCCCGTTTCCCAATAATCTGCGGGACAGCAAAAACATTTTCACCCGTCTTCTCAGTCCGACCGCGCCGCAATGATCTCTGTCCGGACTCGTAGGTTTCAAATGGTTGTGAGAAGTCATAGTTTATGTACATATTTGTAGTGCACAAATTAAACGGTTTTTTTTCTCCTATTCATGGTAACTCCGTTGACTAGGCTTGATTGAATGGGACCCTCAGTCTGAACGCAAGTTGCTCCAGTAGTTCATAGTAAAGTGAATAATACTGATGAATGAAAATGTAACAATGTATAATGTTCAGAGTCAGCACAAAATAATGTTCAGAGTCAGCACATTGACAAAATCACAGGAGGAACAAGGAACAAGAAACTTCTCTCCAGACACCTATCCAATAGTCTTAGATTTCTACATGTAACGGATGTGAAACGGCTAGCTTAGTTAGCAGTGCGCGCTAAATAGCGTTTCAATAGCGTTATTTGAAAATGACAGATAACATAATATCACAACTGGTTTCTGCCTCCAGCAAAACTTCCTGTTGCAGTTCTCTCATTGGAAACCTCATTGACTCTATGTGATGTTCTATTACAGTGAGGTTGCAGGAGCCGGTGTCTTGTAGAAAGGGAAGGAAGAGGATACGCTGTTATAGAATGTATGGTATGTGAGCAGGTGAACGTGAATAAATGCCCATGTTAATTAGTAACTAACGTCTAGTTATTGCAACATCACACTCTATTCTAGTAAACCAGTAAGAGAAGGACAATCACCTCCGGACAGGAGCAGCAGACCTGAGTTAGTCGTGAGACAGAAGATCACTTTCCAGACCAGTTCACCGTGTCAGCAGCTGTGAAGGGGGTCAAAGACTAACGGTAAAGATCAAACCAGAAAATGAAAGTCATTGTACACTCGACCTCCAGAGTGAAATATGCAATTACATGCTAAAACGTGACAATAGGATCTTGTCTCATGCTTGCTCTGCACAACAATAATACCCATTGTAAAAGCCCATCTTGGCTTAACGATAAGAATCTTTCACCATTTCCTACCGAACTACCTCCTCACTAGGTACAGATGTCAGTTCTACGTCTACTTTGGATTAACATTTGTTTGAGTTGTCAACGAACCTTGAATTCAACGTGAAATCAACAACACATTTTCACCATGTCATTGGATTGAGGTTAGAAGTTGGATGAAAAAAGACTAAATGCCCTTACATTGGTAACTTTTTGCAAATCTTATCCATTTTTCACATTGATTCAACGTCATCACATTGCTTTTTTTTGTGGTTGAAATGACGTGGAAGCAAACACACAGACTATTTTGATTCAAACAGTTTTTGCCTAGTGGGTCATGTTTTCAACTCACTGATCAACAATGGAGACACCTGTCCCTGAGCTGCTGCTAGCCACTCTAGAGGACAACCTGTGTGAAAAAAAACTGAAGAAATTCAAATGGCACCTGGTCCAGGGTGTAAAAGGTTTCCCTCAACACATCCCAAAGGCCCGGCTGGACAAAGCCGACCACCAGGACACTGTGGATAAGATGGTGGAGACTTACGGCCTTGAGGGCGCAAAGATGATCACACTGGAGGTCCTGAAGAAGATGAAGCTGATTGATCTCAATAATATGTGGACAGAACCAGCAGGTTAGATGATTTAAAAACATATAAAGGGATAATAGATAGTCATATTGTGTTAGTATTGAAATGGCTATGGTCTGGCTCTGGCCTGTTCGAGAACTATAAGTTATACCCATTAGCGTATGTGATGTTCATGACAATATTATGATGCCATACAGTTAATGTGTTCAGAATGTATTGCCAAAATTCATGGTGTCAATGTACGTACATTTTGTTTTAATAAAGGTTTGGGGTTGGTGCTCCATTGTAATTTTAGCACGGCTGTGATGGTCGATGGTACTACTTGGATAGTGCCTTTTTATATATGACCTCAGCACGTGCTTAAAGCCATGCTAAAACCACCATGAATCACACAGCCTCTCTCTCCCCTCTCTCTTTCTCAGCCCGGAGTAGTCCAGCAGTGGTTCAGAAAGTCAGAGGTGAGCAATACAAATGAACACAACGGCTACGATTGACACGTGGCACGTCATATTCTGTGAAGTGGTTTTCTGGTTGAGAACCAGATAAGACGTCTTATTTCTTTCACGACAAAATCAAAACGTCCTAGAAAGAATACTGCAAAGTTGCTACTTTTCATACAACAATTACAAAACCTGACCAAAAGACGACATAATGATGACCAGATCATGACCATTATATAAATAACTAGTGGCACTGTGCCCTGCGGGCAGTCAGTCATCTGATTAATGCAATTTCATCTGATGACTGTAACCATAAAAAAAAATATTTAAAAAATATGACTGAAATTACCACAGAATCTTTAACTCAATAACCCATCTACTAATAAAATATGGTCAACTTCCTGTCTATTTGAAATGTAATGATTATTTTGCTTATGATCATGTGTTGAGCTATTTAATTGTCATAGACAATTATTTTGTTGCAAATGCAACTGTGACCATGTAAAGAATTGTTAGGCTACTCATTTTAAATCCTCAGGTGGACACCTTGTGTGACCAATAGTCTGTGTGAGACCTGGCACAGTAAAATCATTTTGTTGCAAAAGCGACTGCCTCCCATACATCATAGAACACTCTTCAGCATCATTTAAATAAAACTTAAAAACAATTTTTTTACCCATACTCCAGCAAGCTATCACAGGTGTGTAGAATCTGTAGAAAAGCTTTTCTTGTGCCGAGTTGCGGTAGCTCTGAAAAGTCCTGAAATCGGATCTTTGGGCTTCGTTTGGATGGCACATGGGAGTTACCACAGGTTATGTTGATGAGTCCTACCTTTTACCTGGGCCATTTCCCATATTGGCCTAGAACATATATGCTACACTACAGGCTTATCGGTTTTGGAAACCAAATCTAGCCGAGGCTACTTATTAGCCTACTGTCTGGAATTTATCTGGCGTTGGTCTGCAAATGTGATCAAAGATGCATGTGTTTTATTATAGTCTAAAAGTGTAAAGAATAAACTGAATCTATCTTTGTTTTCCCTTGCAATTGAAGATGAACTGAAATCGTACCTAAAGAAGAAGTATGACCAAATATATGAGGGGACGTCAAAGAAAGGGGATTTTGTCTATCTAAACAAGATCTACACTGAGCTTTACGTGATAGATGGGGCCATGGGAGGGGTCAGTGGGGATCATGAGGTCAGATGTCTGGATTCCAGAACACCAGCCACAGAAGAGACCGTTAAGCTCAGTGAAATATTCAAACCCAAGCCCGATCAGAAGAAACGAATCAGAACAGTGCTTTCACTGGGCATCGCTGGCGTGGGAAAAACTGTCTCTGTACAGAAGTTTATTCTCGACTGGACAGAAGGAAAGGAGAACCAGGACATTGACTTCATCATTCCACTTCCTTTTCGCCAAATCAATAAAATAAGAGAAGAAGACTGCAGTCTGATTGACCTGCTTCATCAGTTCTTCCCCTTCATGGAACCAATCGATACTCTGGAGGAAGGTTTTAAGGTTCTGTTCATCTTTGATGGTCTGGATGAGAGTCGACTCCCTCTGGCCCTTAATCATAATAAAGATGTGGCTAAAGACACAAAAACAGCTCCGCTGGACGTCCTGATCACAAACCTCATCACAGGACAGCTCCTCCCTTCTGCTCTCATCTGGATAACCTCCCGACCTGCAGCAGCCAATCAAATTGATCGAAACTACATCCACCAGTGGACTGAGATACGAGGTTTCAATGACCCTCAGAAGGAGGAGTACTTCAGGAAGAGATTCTGTAATGATGACCAGGCCTACAGAATCATCAACCATATAAAGTCTTCAAGGAGCCTCCACATTATGTGTCACATACCAGTGTTTTGTTGGATTTCAGCCACTGTTCTGAATGATATCCTGGGTAAAACAAAGAGTGGAGAGATGCCAAAGACTCTGACTAAAATGTACGAACACTTCCTGCTCTGCCAGACTGATAAAATGACAGAACAGAAGTATCCCACAGGTAGTAAAAACGCTGTCCTTCAACTAGCAAAACTAGCATTCTGTCAACTGCAAAAAGGACAATTGATTTTCTATGAGAAAGACCTGCGAGAGAGTGGTATTGACATTGAGGTGGCTATAGTGTACTCGGGTGTGTGCACTGAAATATTTCTGGAGGAGGAGAAAGTTTTTAGCTTTGTGCATCTGAGTGTTCAGGAGTTCCTTGCAGCTCTATATGCTTACCACTGTCACACAACAGACAACAACAATGTACTTCTCCCAAAGCTGACAAGGAAACATTCAATATTTTGTTTTGAATGTATTCCACAGTCTTGGAAATCTGTGTTTGACTTACATAAGACGGCAATCGACAAAGCCTTAGAGAGCCAGAATGGACACTTGGACCTTTTTCTCCGCTTCCTGCTTGGTCTTTCACTGGAGTCCAATCAGAGACTCCTGAGTGGAATCCTACCAGAGACAAAGGACAGAGAGGACATTGAGAAAACAGTCAGTTACATCAAGGAGAAAATCCGAGAGGACCTTTCTCCAGAGAAGAGCATCAACCTGTTCCACTGTCTGAGTGAGCTGAAGGATGAGTCTCTGGTGCTGGAGATCCAGAGCTATCTGAGATCGGGGAGTCTGCCAGTGAATAACCTGTCACCTACACAGTGGTCAGCACTTACCTTTGTGTTAATGACATCTGAGGAAACACAAGAGGTGTTTGACCTGAAGAAATACATCAGATCAGAGGAGGGCCTCCTGAAGCTGTTGGCAGTCATCACCTCCTGCAGGTGTGCTCTGTAAGTAGGCTACTAAAGTTAAAGTTGATCTTTGTATATCCCAGGGACAGAAGTTATATTTTTGTCTCCATAAAATCATCAAATCGTATTTGTCACATGCGCCGAATACAACAGGTGTAGGTAGACCTTACAGTGAAATGCTTTTAAAAAAGCCCTTAACCAACAATGCAGTTTTAAGTAAATAAAATAAAACGTTTTTTTAAAGTAAAATAATTAAAGAGCAGCAGTAAAATAACAATAGCGAGGCTATATACAGGGGGTACCGGTACAGAGTCAATATGCTGGGGCACCAGTTAGTCAAGGTAATTGTGGTAATATGTACAGTACATGTAGGTAGAGTTAAAATAACATTTTCACGTTTGATCTGTTCTTTCCAAAGTATAATTGAATTGCACCATCCTTGCTAATTTCAAGTGCTTGCAACTAGAAGGGTAATGACATGGATGTGCCATTCAAAATGTAAAAATCTAAAGCAGACACCTCCATCAGAGAGAGTGATAGATCCTCAGTAGACAATGGACCTGATCGGACAGCTCAGAGCTTCTGCTCTTTTCTGTCCATAAAAAAAACTAATGGATTGGTGGAAGAGGCAGGGAGAGTGATAGATCCGGGAGGGATACTACTACTTTATACAACGGTTGGGTCTAATCTTGCACGCTGATTGGTTAAAACCGCATTCCAGCCGGTGTCTATTCCAGAAGTTACCACCGGCTAAAACTATGACGTTGAAATGCCTATTTACTCTGTTCCATCTCACGGCGCAATCCACTGTCTCATCAGCTCAACCAGACAAGTATAAACTTTATCCCCCATTTCTTTTAGACTAGCAATTGGTTTTCAGTAGCGGAGATTTGTAAAACACTTGCGGTCTGTCTCTCTGACATTTGCAACATTGTTTCAATATTCAAATTCGATCTCCAGCTGTCCCATAGAAATGAATGTGTCAGGGCGAGACAGACAGGCAAGCATCTTTTCTCAGGTAGTTGAAATCATGAATTAGCATCATTTTTATGGATATATAACATTTACGAGGAAATGTCAATAGAAAACAGGTAAGACGAAATGAAGTGCAGCTAGTTTGCAGTCTTTCCAGCTTCAGTTTGAAGTGACTGTGTTAACGTAAACTCACCCCATTCCGTACAAATGTGCGCAACCGCAACATTCAAACGAGGCTACAAAGAAAACTAATGGGACTGTGTTGACGTCCAAATCGGGGGTGTGAACTAGGTTTCTATTCAAGCGTTGATCGACATGTTAAAGGCTCTATAGTATTGGGGAAAAGTTGAAAAAACTGACCCTCCGTTACATTGTGACGTGTCATTTCGTAACGTACAGCACGCATAAAGCAACTATTTCTGTCTTACAATCTCTCTGTACCAGATGTAGCACTTCTCTCATCCTTTAAAAACAACATTTTAGAGGCGATAAGGTTATAAGTTGGACAAATCGAGTGAAAAAAAAAAAGCAATTTTCCCACACGACATCTCTCCTTCTCACTATCGCATTAGTTTAGCTTCCCCACCCGCCATTTTTAAAAAGACCCGACGGGGCTCATTGCCTGCTTGAATTATGCAGAAACGGGCAGCGTTTAGGTCATGTAATTGATTCTGCTGGAAAGGGGAGAAATTGTGCTTTACAATGGTATTGACCTTACAGTTGATCTGGAAGTATTACGTTTTTGGAGCGCTAAAATAAGGGCAATTGTACGGACCAAGGCGATATACGAGTTTACGTTAGTTATGTTGTTGGCTCTTAACAACAGTGTCCTGATGCGAGCACACATTTTCTATGCCAGGTGAAATCGTGCATTATTAGCTCATTGTTATGGATGTATCCAAATAAATGTCTCAAGAAAACAGTTAAACAAATGCAATTGCTGCTACTGTTGTTATTCTGGCTGAACTGTTTGACGTGACTGTATGTTAGCCGTAGTTGGCTAGCTGGCAAGCAAAGGATAAGGACATTACCAGCCAGTATGGCAATGGAGCATAAAGACTGATTGGCTGGGTCGCGTCCATAGATACAGAACATAAAGACTGAACGACTGGGTCTCGTCCATAGATACAGAACATAAAGACTGATCGGCTGGGTCGCGTCCATAGATACAGAACATAAAGACTGATCGGCTGGGTTGCGTCTCTTGCAACCAAACCGATAGAACGAACGACCCACCGGTTCAGGTAGCAACCCTAGATTTTGTGTCAGGACTATATCTCGTGGAAGGATGAAATAGTATTAATAAATATATCAAAATAACGTTTTTAATGAAAATATGTAAATCATTATTTGAATATGTTGGTAACCCGTTGTATAAATGTGATGATGCCAGAGAAGCCGATGTTTGGAGGATATATTGCCACGGTTTGCCTAACAACACTCGTGCCAATATGTCCCCGCAACACCGGCTTCTCTGGCATCATCACTTAAATACAAGACACCTCCATCAGAGAGGGATACGAAGACCATATAAGATGTTTTAAACACAAAATAGTTGATAATAGAGGAGCCAATACTGCCATGTGATTTGATGTATAGCATTGTTGAAATAAACGTTTCATTCTGCTTTAGCTTAAACGACAAGTGCAGTTAAAAATGTTATTTTCCTGTGTTTAATGTATATTTCCACAATATGAGGTTGGAATAATACTGTGAAATTGTGACAATGTTGATAATGCCCTTTTAGCTTTAGAGCTGGTTGAAAAGACCACCTGAAATGTCAGCCTGTTTTGGTGGGATGGAGTTTTGGCCTGCCTGGTGACATCACCAGGAGGTAAATGAGTTAATAGATCAATAAGAGAGTTCCAAACCTCTCTGCCAAAAACAGCTCGTTGTCAGTTTCCCACTCCCCACTCAGACCACTCCCAGACAGTCCTAGCAAAATTCTAAATTCTTGCTTGAGAAATTGCTTTTGCTAAGAAGCTATTAGTTTATTTTTGAACATTTTGATTGAAAACAATCACAGTAAGGTACTTAATTGTTACCCAGAAATGATTTGATAATGATGTCAAAACTGCTGCATTGGACCTTTAATGCATACACTATGAGAAAGAGTTATGCAATTTAACATGTGTCATTCTGTGAAAAACATTCTTCTCCAGACTAGATAGCTGTAACCTTACAGCAAGATGCTGTGAAATGTTGGCAAAAGCTATCGGCTCAAACTCCTCTTACATGAGAGAGCTGGACCTGAGTGACAATGACCTACAGGATTCAGGAGTGAAACTGCTCTCTGCTGGGCTGAGGAGTCCAATCTGCAAACTGGAGACACTAAGGTGAATAATTCTGGACTTGAATTGGGCTCTGTTTATTTGTTCAATTGTGCTTTCTTTGTTCTTTTTTTAATGTATTTTTTAGACTGAATAGATGTAACCTCACAAAGAACTGCTGTGTAGCATTGGCCTCAGCTCTGACTCCGAGGTCAAACACCTCACACCTAAGGAAGCTGGACCTGAGTGACAACAATCTACAAGACTCAGGGGTCCAGAAGCTTTCTGATAGACTGAATGATCCACAATGTAAACTGGAGACACTGGGGTCAGTTGCTTTGGGTTATATGGGGCAATTTTCTCAGACCTTCTAGCTAATGTCTGTAGCTATCATAATGTATGAGTGTTCTCAATGTAGGCTTGAATAAAACGTTATCAAGCCTTTGGTTTATACCTGTGAACTGAAGAAGAGTTTTTGGAAGATTTGATGATAGCAACTGTTTCCACAGGTTGTCGCTCTGCGGAGTCACCGAGAAAGGCTGTGCTTATCTGGCTTCAGCTCTGAGGTCAAACCCCTCCCACCTGAAAGAGCTGGACCTGAGCTACAATCACCCAGGAGATTCAGGAGTAAAGCTGCTCTCTGCTGGACAACATACAGTCAGGTGGGTCACAACAATGCATACTGTGAAATGGGTGATAAACACTAATATTACAAAATATTAATTCGGTGCATTCTCTGCTCTTCTCTTACTAGGTTTCACCCTGGGGGAGAATACTGGTTCAGCGTTAGATGTAAGTGTGTTGGTGACTTTGCTCCCAGTCTGAATGTTAGCGCTGGATTAAAATGATACTAAGAAAGAGCTCTGTGCTTGATTACATCGAAAAAGCTACATAAACATTAGGAACACCTTCCTAATATGGAGTTGCACCCTCATGTTGACACTGGTCCACTACCATTTCATGTGTTTCCCCATTTGCCCTCAGAACAGTCTCAATTTGTCAGGGCATGGACTCTACAAGGTGTCAACACACTGGCCCATGTTGACTCCAGTGCTTCCCACAGTTGTCAGTTGGCTGGATGTCCTTTGGGTGGTGGACCATTCTTGATACACACAGAAAACTATTGAGCGTGAAAAACCCAGCAGTTCTTGACACAAACCAGTGCGCCTGGCACCTACTACCATACCCCGTTCAAAGACACTTAAATATTTTGTCTTGCCCATTCACCCTCTGAATGGCACACATACACAATCCATGTCTCAGGTGTCTCAAGGCTTAAAAATCCTTCTTTAACCTGTCCCCTCCCCTTCATCTACACGGATTGAAGTGGATTTAACAAGTGACATCAATAGCATTCACCTGGTCAGTCTGTCATGGAAAGGGCAGGTGTCCTTAATGTTTTGTATACTCAGTGAACAGAAATATAAACACAACATGTAAAGTGTTGGTCCCATGTTTCATGAGCTGAAATAAAAGATCCCAGACATGTCCCATACAAAAAGCTTATTTCTCTCAAATTTTGTGCACAAAGTTGTTTACATCTCTGTTAAAGCATTTCTCCTTTGCCAAGATAATCCATCCAGTTGACAGGTGTGGCATATCAAGAAGCTGATTAAACAGCATGATCATTACACAGGTGCACCTTGGGCTGGGGACAGTAAAAGGCCACTCTAAAATGTGCAGTTTTGTTACACCACATAATGCCACAGATGTCTCCAGTTTTGAGGGAGCGTGCAATTGGCATGCTGACTGCAGGAATGTCCACCAGAGCTGTTGCCAGATAATTGAATGTTCATTTCTCTACAATAATTTGGCAATACGTCCAACTGGCCTCACATGATAATGCAATTCCAATTCCTGGAAGCTGAACCTGTCCTAGTTCTTCCATGACCTGCATACTCACCAGATATGTCACCCATTGAGCATGTTTGGGATGCTCTGGATTGACATGTACGACAGCATGTTACAGTTCCCGCCAATATCCAGCAACTTTGCACAGCCTTTGAAGAGGAGTGAGACAACATTCCACAGGCCACAATCAACAGCCGGATCAACTCTATACAAAGGAGATGTGCCACGCGGCATTAGGCAAATGATGCTCACAACAGATACTGACTGGCCCCTACTTTTTTAAAGGTATCTGTGACCAACAGATGCAGATCTGTATTCCCAGTCATGTGAAATCCATAGATTAGGGCCTAATGAATTTATTTCAATTGACTGATTTCCTTATATGAACTGTAACTCAGAAAAATTGTTGCGTCTTGCGTTTATATTTTTGTTCAGTATAAATTAATGTTTCATCTTAAATGTCCATTTAGTTAGGCAATTTATGTTAATAATTCATAGGACTACAATCTTGTTTAATAAAATAGATATGCCTAATATTTAAATTCTCAATTGGCTTGATTTAGTTGCAACACAATGAAGTGGACAGTTCTTTACTTTAAAGGTTACATTTCCCTAGCGCCATCCCTTGACTGAAACAGGTGGTGGGGCTACTGTTTTGTTGTTTTTCCAATCTCAGACTGTTGTTTTTAAATGTGCAGTCCGTAATTCAAAAATCAACCAAACGGCTGTCCGGCATCTTTTTGGGGGGGGTGAAACAGCTAAGAGATGGGGCTGGAGAAACCACTCTCAAATAGACCTGGATTAAAGGATTGACCGTCCGTGAGATCAAAATGATCATTTTAATTAACCATGTTTTGAAGCTATCGTGTTTTTATTTGATTTATTTTGTACAATTACTAATTATGGACTTAATACTTTTGTACAATTATTAAGTCCAAAAATGGATGTACCAATTCCAGATTGCCCCTTGAAGACTAATGATTAATGTCCACTGTATCAGTATGCATTTTAATTAATAGAGCACAGTTGAAATTACTTGCTTACACTTTACATCGTTACGTGAATATTGATAACTTTTTTTCCTTCATTCCCCGATCAGATGCCTGTAACCTCACACTGGACCCAAACACAACGTTCAGAAATCTATCTTTGTCTGAGGAGAACAGGAAGGTGACATGGGTAACCACGAAGCAGCCATACCCTGATCACCCTGAGAGATTTCACTACTATGCACAGGTGCTGTGTAGAGAGGGTCTGACTGGCCGCTGCTACTGGGAGGTCGAGTGGAGTGGGAATAGGGTTGAAATAGGTATGACATATAAAGGAATCAGCAGAAGAGGACAGATAGATGACTGTGTTTTGGGACACAATGACAAATCCTGGTGTCTAGATTGTGATGGTAACCAATACACTGCCTGGCACAATGATGAGGACACTGCCATATCTGTCTCCTCTCGCTCCAACAGAGTAGGAGTGTCTCTGATTTGGTCGGACGGCAGTTTGTCCTTCTATAGCATCTCTTCTTCTAACACATTGACACACCTGTACACATTCCATACCAAATTCACAGAGCCCCTCTACCCAGGGTTTTATATTACAAACAACTCTTCAGTGACTTTGTGTCATAGATACCGAATGAGAAGTTCCCAGGCTCAATTTCCACCGCATATAGGCAAGAGCCTGATAGACTATGCAACAGAGTGAGACTTGAAAGGAGCGCACCTTAAAATTGTGGTGGGAGAGAGAACCTGCTACAGTTGTTTAGATGGGATTTTGAAAATGAAGATTCTGAGTTTATAAAGTGAAAACGATTTCTAAGATGCATACTTTCACATATAATTAAGTCCTGCATTCAGACACGAGTCCTGCATTCGGACACGAGTCCTGCATTCAGATACGAGTCCTGCATTCGGACACGAGTCCTGCATTCAGACACGAGTGCCAGAAATGTTCCAAAAAGCGGAATCTGCATTGATTACCATGGAGAGTGGATGTTCCTATTCCGCTTTGTCCGGTGGAGCGGGCCAGAGGCTCCTTTCAAGTCCTGTTTTGAGGCCTTGTGAAACCAGAGGGTTCCAGAGAGCCGGCTGGGTGGAGGAGCACTATCTGTTGGATGTAGGCCCACAGGATGTAGGCCCACAGACGTTCCCTCTCCTCTGTGTAGTTCCAGTTACACTCTAACTGGAATGTCAGCTGCAGGACAGCAAAACTAGGGGCTTGTGGAATGGAATGTCAGCTGCAGGACAGCAAAACTAGGGGCTTGTGGAATGGAATGTCAGCTGCAGGACAGCAAAACTAGGGGCTTGTGGAATGGAATGTCAGCTGCAGGATAGCAAAACTAGGGGCTTGTGGAATGGAATGTCAGCTGCAGGATAGCAAAACTAGGGGCTTGTGGAATGGAATGTCAGCTGCAGGATAGCAAAACTAGGGGCTTGTGGAATGTCAGCTGCAGGACAGCAAAACTAGGGGCTTGTGGAATGTCAGCTGCAGGACAGCAAAACTAGGGGCTTGTGGAATGTCAGCTGCAGGACAGCAAAACTTAGGGGCTTGTGGAATGGAATGTCAGCTGCAGGATAGCAAATCTAGGGGCTTGTGGAATGTCAGCTGCAGGATAGCAAATCTAGGGGCTTGTGGAATGGAATGTCAGCTGCAGGACAGCAAAACTAGTGGCTTGTGGAATGGAATAGAGCTGATCACAGGCTATGGGATCAAATGCAAGTCTGAATGAGCAGGACTTGTCCATACTACTCTCTCTATATGATGAATGATAATGTTAATCTCAGCCCACCCATAGCTGTCACTATTGATGAGGAAACACACAAATCTAGGTGCTTTAAACCAAATACAGCATCTCACAAAGCACCTGTGGTTTAACCTCATCAGGACCTCACAAAGCACCTGTGGTTTAACCCCATCAGGACCTCACAAAGCACCTGTGGTTTAACCCCATTAGGACCTCACAAGGCACCTGCGGTTTAAACCACAGGTGCTTTGTGAGGTACTTCATTACATACATGTTGTCTATGTTACTCTTTTTATGTCAAATATCCCAGTAGGTGCAAAACACCATGCATAGTCATGTGAAGTGTCAGTCTGTAAAAAGGCAAATGCAGGGCAGCAATTCAGGCCAATAGCGCTGACCTCAGTCACAGATCATGAAGTGTTTTGAGAAGGTTGTTCAGGAGCAAGTCTGTGCTTTCCAGGACCCTCTACAATATGCCTACAGGAAAAAGATAGGGGTTGATTACCCTTTGCCCTGTTTTTGTTTATCTATTTTAAACAATGTTTATTTTTTTTGACATCCATATTTCAGGTGTGGCGACTTAAGGTGGACTGATGGTGCATACATAGCTGCATACAAGAACGCCATTAGACAAGGACAGAACTACATGCCTTTTTAAACATTTACACGCAGCCTACATATCAATGGATGCACACTTTTCCATTGATTCTATTGGATTTAGTCTATTCCAGTGAATCTTTTGGCTCTTATAGACTATATTATACAGAGTCTCTTATGAACATCATGAAGTTGTACTTGTTTCATCAGTCACTAGTACTCTGGTCGTTGTCTTTGCTGGTGACATCACATTTCTCCTCTGGGGATTCATTAATCTCTCGTTAACAGACGTTCCATTTCTACAATTACGCAAGATTTTAGTTCTGGGTTAGGGATGAATTAATGTAACAGGACTGTGTCCATGTCCATCTCAGATGCTATCTGGTGAGTGCAATTTGATTACCTGTTTGTTGTGAATAAAAATGGCTGACCAAATGGAAGCGTTGAACTATCCAGGGAAACTTAAATAGATTTAGCAATAGGAAAAAAAAATTGGTATTACGCGACACTTGATGTGACGTCACAGAGGACAAAACAAACTATTTGAAAAACGTATTTCTTTTGTTCTGTTTATCTGAAATAAATCATATTTAACAATGTAATCAAGTCTCAAGTAGTGATTTTCTACTGAAAGAAAATAAAGGCCTATAGATGCGGTAGAGGTCAATGGAACACAGACCGTGGGGGATTGAAGGACGGCAGATTTGCGCACAGTAAACAAATCTGATCTAACAAGGTGGATAGTCATCAAATCGGTCATGATTGGTGTATTTTAACAGGCCCACAATGTAGTTACTAAAGTCAGATTTGGATATATCTGGCTGTTTTAGCTGCATAACATTTAGAAGTAGTCCGTTTCCAGGTTTAGAAGAAGTGACTGCTAAATGCTAACTCCCGTTCGTATAATTTAAACTGGTAGCATAGCTAGCATACAGAAATCTGTGGTGGTAGTCAGTTGTTTTTAACTGTAATGCAGCTGATTAGTCACTATGCCATGAACATATATTGGGTTTAACATCCATACAAGCATTATTTTGAGGTAAAATCAGAGTATATGTGTATTTCACACTATATTACCCTAAATGTAGGATAATTTTGCTGAGGGGCAATCGGGAGATTTGGGATCTTTCCCCAACACGTTTCCATGGTATTTCCATTGTTTTGGTTGAGTTCCATTGACCCCTTTACTGCGTCTATCAAATTGAATACTTTCAAATTACTATATCAAACTATGATGTAATAAAGAATTACATTTTGATAGAACATTACTTATCCCATAACAAATGAGGTTCCATTTCCACGACATGACATTAGCTCAGCAGCACAGAATGAAATAAATAAACTTTTCAAGTTTCAAGTTGTATTTATTTACACTCGTGTGGGTCACTACAAAGTGAAATCCATGAGCATACAACATATTAATGGATAAAAACAACTAATTTAAAAAATGTAAAACAATAATGTTCTGCATTCTGTATATAGCTGCACATTGATCTGGTACTGGTACTCCCTGTATATAGCTGCACATTGATCTGGTACTGGTACTCCCTGTATATAGCTGCATATTGATCTGGTACTCCCTGTATATAGCTGCATATTGATCTGGTACTGGTACACCCTGTATATAGCTGCATATTGATCTGGTACTGGTACTCCCTGTATATAGAGCGCATTCTGAAAATATTCAGACCCCTGAACTTTTTCCACATTTTGTTACGTTACAGCCTTATTCTAAAATAGATTCAATAGTTATTTTCCCCTCCAATCTACACACAATACACATGACAAAGAAAAAATATGTTTTTTAGAATTTTTGGCAAATGTATTAAACATAAAAAATTGAAATATCACATTTACATAAGTGTTCAGACCCTTTACTCAGTACTTTATTGAAGCACCTTTGCCAGCGATTGCAGCCTTGAGTCTTTTTGTGTTTGACGCTACAAGCTTGACACAAATGCATTTGGGGAGTTTCTCTGCAGATCCTCTCAATCTCTGTCAGGGTGGATGGAGAGCGTTGCTGCACAGCTATTTTCAGGTCTCTCTAGAGATGTTAGATCGGGTTCAAGTCCAGGCTCTGGCTGGGCCACTCAAGGACATTCAGAGACTTGTCCCGAAGCCACACCTGTGTTGTTTTGGCTGCTTAGGGTCGTTGTCCTGTTGGAAGGTGAACAGGGTGAACCTTCACCCCAGTCTGAAATCCTGCGCACTCTGGAGCAGGTTTTCATCAAGGATCTCGCTGTACTTTGCTCCGTTTATCTTTCCCTCGATCAAGACTAGTCTCCCTCCAGACGTGACGCTTGGCATTCAGGCCAAATAGTTGAATCTTCGTTTCACCAGACCAAGGAATCTTGTTTCTCATGGTCCGAGAGTCCTTTAGGTGCCTTTTGGCAAACTCAAAGCGGGCTGTCATGTGCCTTTTACTGAGGAGTGGCTTCCTTTTGGCCACTCTACCATAAAAGGCCTGATTGGTGGAGTGCTGCAGAGATGGTTGTCCTTCTGGAAGGTTCTGCCATCTACACAGAGGAACTCTGGAGCTCTGTCAGAGTGACCATCGGGTTCTTGGTCACATCCCTGACCAAGGCCCTTCTCCCTCAATTGCTCAGTTTGGCCAGCCGGAGAGCTTTAGGAAGAGTCTTGGTAGTTCCAAACTTCTTCCATTTAAGAATGATGGAGGCCAATGTGTTCTTGGGGACCTTCAATGATGCAGACATTTTTGGTACCCTTCCCCAGAACATGCCAGTTAAGATCATCCAGAATTCCAGACTGACACAGCCCTACTGGTGGTTGTGTTGGTGGTGTGCTGCCATAGAAACAGAATGAAGACAACGATTGTCCCCATTCCACAAACACTATTTTGCTTGTTTCAGCAAGGAAACAAAGTTTAATCACGTTAAGAGTCCATGTTACAGCAAAAACCGACTCAACCGCACGAACGTCTTCAGTTAAACGTTTGATGGTTATTTTCTTTTCATGACGGTCTTCATCCATAACTGCCGGTTCCGCGGTAATTGTGCTAGCTCTATCCTCCAGAACAAGTCCTACCACATGATGCTTCGGACACTGTACTCAAGGAAAGTGTTCATGGTTTTGATAGGCCTTCACCTAAGAGTTATGCACATCTTTGTCCTGTACTGATTAGTTATTTATTTTACCTTTATTTAACTGTGTGTTAACTGCCTTGTTCAGGGGCAGAACGACAGATTTTTTTCACCTTGGGGATTCGATCTTGCAACCTTTCAGTTACTAGCCCAACGCTCTAACCACTAGGCTACCTGTCGCCCGCAGTTAAGGATCCATCTCAGATGACCAGGGTTTAGTTAACCTTTATTTTAAAAGGGAAGACAGGTTGGACTGAACAGCACCGGCATTCTGAAGTAGAGGTTGTTCTAACTCGTAGTAAAGTCAATGATACTCGTCTGTATGCCCATTGATAAATTGAACTATGTGGTTCTGAGGCTTTGACAAAGAATTGACAGGAGGAACAAGAAACCTTTTTCCCAATTTTTTGTTTATTTACCATAAAGACAGACACCAAAATAAGTTCCAATTTATGCAATAAAATGCTTAGAATGGGGTAAAAATTGTAATATCTTGATACATTTTAACTTACAGGATACAGCTTAAGCTATTTTTTTTGATTAATCCAGAGATTTCATGAGTTTATTTGCACAGTAAAGGTGCTAATATAAGTTAGCCCTTAAGCCCTGAAAATCTTTGAGAAAAAAAAGTCAAAAAAAAGATTATATATATATATATATATATAAATATATATATATATATAGAGAGAAAGTGAACTTTGGTAGAAGAGACTCTATAGGACACCTGAGGTAGTAGAGACTGGAATAAAACAGCAAGATGTTCTTTACAAATAAAAAAAAGTACCACCAAGTGACACAGGAAACAGGAAACAATTTCACACAAATTTCAGTCCAGCTTAGATCCAAAAAAGCACATAAGATTACATCACATCAGCATAAAATAAGACAAAATAGATAAAGACCAGCAAGCTGGCTGAGACACAGGTGGACAAGAGGATTCAGAAGGCATTAAGAGATTGGTAAGAATTATAGACATGACAAATTGAAGTAATACTGATTAGCTTTTATGAATGACAGAAACAGATTTTTCTTCCAGTATATAAAAAAGACCAGAGTGCATAACTTTAAAGCTTTTAAAAAGGCATAAGAAAAATAACCCGAAGCAGGAACAAAAAAATAAAATGGAAAAGAGTGTGGTATAAAAATAGTCAAGTACAATCATTTTAGCTACCAAACTTCACATGTATTTACATTTAACTCTTCAAGCTTGATCAGCTTGTACTCCATGTAAAGAATAGGATTTGTTTTAAATAGATTATATTTTCTGCTTAATTATTTTTTTTTTTTTTTAATTGTCTCAAACCCTTGCCATTAAGGAATTCCAAATAAAAATAGCAATTAAATGCATATTCCCCATTTAAAAAAAGGTTGACTTTGGAAACATTCCACATGTTAATTATCATCCTTTTACTTTAATGGATTACAACCAGAACAACAACACTTGGAGAGTTATAGTTCATAAATTAACACCATTTAGGAACATGTTTGAGAATTCTAATCAAAGGGAGATGGTAAAACATTTGAGCAGAAAAGTCAGCCTTAAATCAGAAATATCCCTCCACCAAAAATAAAAAAAATTGTACAGCATTTATATTCATTATATAGAGTATCCACAATGGAAAATAGAAGAGTCATAGAAAACCTCAGATGTACATGGATTTTATAACAATTTGTTTTAAAAATAGAGCCAAGATAAAAAATAATAAAACATTTAATTGTTGAATTGTAGCGTGACATTCTACAAAGGAACAGCACCAGAAGAATGGTAGATCAATATTGAATATAGCGGTTTTGAATGTATGGACACAGCATTTAGGGCTCATAAAATTATTAAAAAAGGCTAAAATATGTGCGATGCACATGGCTCAATTGTAACAGCGAGAGTTAAGAGACCAACAGGGTGTTTTCATTTTAACAGTGTGGTACGACATCAAAGTGTTGTTCGGAAAACTTACGCCCATACACAAATGTCTCAATCTCTTAAGGATAGCTTTGAATATGCAATAACACCCAAAAAATATGTTTATATATTTTTGGGGTGTTATTGTGTGTGTGTGTATATATATATATATATATATATATATATATATATATATAAAAAAATCATAACTTCATACATGGGATCTTTATCTCAAAAAAATAAAATAATAAAATAACATTTGAGACAATGCGGGCATCATAAGCGTTCACATTCAGCGTTATGCTAGCCAAACTAGCAATGTTTCTGTTAGATAAATCACCGCTCCCTGAAATACTTAAGTAATCTTCATGATTATTCGACTAAGCTTTATGGCCCAACAGTAAAAATGCACATCCTAAAAGCATCTTTATAGAAATGCAGTTATGCACAAATTCAATCGATTAAAACAGCTTCATTATGCCTTTCTTCTACACATAGGATACTCTAAAAACAAAAACCGAGTCGGAAACTTATGACCCGACGTTACAACATAACAGTGATAAAAACCATTTTACTCCGTCGTCTCCAGATTGCGGTTCTAAGGACTTATTTGTTGACTCACGGGGGGTTAAAATGGGAAGAGGAACTTCTCGAAACCATTGCAAAATGGCTACCAAAGTGCTAAAGGAACCATTTCTTTACCAGAACAGAGGCTTGATAAAACAGAGCAATACAGACTACAGTATACCAACATGGCACTAACTAAGAAAGCACCGTTTTCGTAGTAGAACTTTTGCGACTCGCTTTTTGCATTTTGTGCTAAGGTACAGCAGTTTGAGGCCATAGTAGTGGAACGGGAGGGTATTACCCAGGTATCCCATCCATCCCAGGCCCTCCACTCATGACTGGGGGCAGCTTGGTGTGGATGGAGGGCAGTCTGGGGTTAGGGAGGCTGGTCGGTGGTGGATGGAGGTTGGTCTAGGGTTAGGGAGGCTGGTCGGTGGTGGATGGAGGTCGGTCTAGGGTTAGGTAGGCTGGTCTTGTGTTATGGAGGCTGGTCTGATTGTCAGCGGTGGGAGGAGGAGAGAAAAGCAGGCAGGCTGGCTGGGCCTTCAGTAGTAGACACTATGGGATAGGGAGGCTAGGGGACTGTGGGAGGATGTTGGGGACTGTGGGAGAATGTTGGGGACTGTGGGAGAATGTTGGGGACTGTGGGAGAATGTTGGGGACTGTGGGAGAATGTTGGGGACTGTGGGAGAATGTTGGGGACTGTGGGAGAATGTTGGGGACTGTGGGAGAATGTTGGGGACTGTGGGAGAATGTTGGGGACTGTGGGAGAATGTTGGGGACTGTGGGAGAATGTTGGGGACTGTGGGAGAATGTTGGGGACTGTGGGAGAATGTTGGGGACTGTGGGAGAATGTTGGGGACTACCAGTTGAGGCGGAAGACGGGGTGCTTGAGGAGTTCCCTGGATGGGGGCCGGTCGGCAGGCTGCAGCTCAAGGCAGCGCAGGGTGACGTCCCTCAGGCCAGGGGTCAGTTGGGGAGGGATGGAGGGCGCCGTGGTGGCACTCGCAATCTGGGGGAGGGAGGGTGAGGTCATGCTACTGTTGAAACCCAATCAACCTTTGGATGAAACAGGCCAATAGGGTGCTTTTTCAGGTATGTGTATTTTACAGCTATACGTGTACATCAATCCTAAAAACAGTAAGTGTTGTGCCAATTCCATCTAGTGATGTAAAACAGTGACTGTGGTTTTTAGTGGGTCACATATTCAACGGTAATGGTAAAGGGTACTAATAACATTTCTAGGTATAGGATATTTCTGGTCGTGAAGACAAATTGATCACATTTTTTTTATTTTTATAAAATTTATTTATCACTTATCTAACTGAATAGACATGGTTTCCTTAATAATCTAACTTTGTGGCTGTGCTTGTATTGGTGGCACCTTGAATATGAGAGCGAGGTGGTTGGAGTGTTTCTCTGCGTTCCAGGGGGGCTTGGCACACGACATCTCGATGATGGCACAGCCCACACTCCACACGTCACAGCTCCGGCCGTACTGCTGTCCACGCAACACCTACAGAGTCAACCGTACACAAAAAGGTATCAACATATGAACAACTGCGTGACGTTTATTGAATTTAAGCCTTTACTGCACGCTCCCACTACACACACTTAACTCTACTCCATTCATTGTCGTAGCATTTGCAAATAGCAGCAGAAAGGACTGAAATAGCAAGTCATTATTTTATAGCACTTGCCTGGGTGTTGTTGAGGAGTGGCATAGTTACACAGCAGACCACCTTTTGGTGGATGGACACAACGTCAAACCAAAAGGAGTTCAATGTATTACGGATCCTCCCATAGACTGCCATTATGTTTTGTGTCTTATTTAGTTGCCCTGTTTCTACATTTGTCACATGACTATGGCTTCAATTTATTCCCAGGCCAAATCTTGCTTTCGTACATTTGGGGGAAGGCCATTTAAAATGTTGTTTGCTTCCGACAAAGCTTTTTTTTTCCGTCAGTGAAACCCAACCGCCATTATGCTGGTCATTCAGAGTCACGTGTTCGCTACGGAACTGAATTAAAGTGGATTTAGATTTCTCAGTAACTCCCAAATGTAAGAGCATTTTAATCCCCTTTGAAAGAGAAGACCCCCACAATGGAGGCCGACCCCTTAATGTCTTGTTATTGTAGTGGTTCCAAAAACCTTGTTTAATTAGGAGGGAGTTCAACTGCCCAGGCCTCCCACAGCATGACAGCCCAGTTTAATACCAGCATGATCAGGGCTCTCTTCAAAACGAACAGCCCCCACAGAAGGCTAATGCTTCGCCTTCTACCTCTTTCAGACCCTCTCCACAAAGAGGATACAGAGGACTGGGGGGGTTTGATCTTAGGACATTGGTTTAAGTGGCGGAATTTACTAGTTTTATGCGAGCCATCACTTGTACGCAGTGTGTGTGTGTGTGTGTGTGTGTGTGTGTGTGTGTGTGTGTGTGTGTGTGTTAGGCTGTGTCTGAAATGGCTCCAGTCAAAAGGATTGCACTATAAAGGCCGGGAACAGAACGCTAATTCTAAACACAGATTTACTCTCTCTCCCTTTCATCCATGCGTACCTCTGGGGCCATGAAGGCAATGGTTCCCAGGAGCTGGCCCTGGAACTCCCCTGCTCCAGTGCCCTTGGAGGCCAGTCTGGCTGCAGCACCGAAGTCAGCTATCCTCAGCCTCTGACCTGTGCTGTCAATCAGCAGGTTGGCACCTGGAGGAGACAGGGGGAGAGAAGGTGAGTTATTGTATGCAATAACAGGTGAGGTGTGTTCTGACTAGTCACCCAGTAGTCAGTCTCTAGTTAATTATTCCTGACCTGTCCAGTACAAACCCAGTAGTCAGTTATTCCTGACCTGTCCAGTACAAACCCAGTAGTCAGACTCTAGTTAATTATTCCTGACCTGTCCAGTACAAACCCAGTAGTCAGTCTCTAGTTAGTTATTCCTGACCTGTCCAGTACAAACCCAGTAGTCAGACTCTAGTTAATTATTCCTGACCTGTCCAGTACAAACCCAGCAGTCAGTCTCTAGTTAGTGATTCCTGACCTGTCCAGTACAAACCCAGTAGTCAGACTCTAGTTAATTATTCCTGACCTGTCCAGTACAAACCCAGTAGTCAGTCTCTAGTTAATTATTCCTGACCTGTCTAGTACAAACCACAAGCCCTTATTATAGTTTCTTATTGTTACACTACATTTGTCATTTAGCAGACGCTCTTCTGCAGAGCGACTTACAATTAGTGCAGCAGCAGTTCGTTACCACTCACAGTCTCCAAAGTTCCACCCCTAAAAGGTGAAACACATGGAATGAGTGTTTCCCTGAGAGTCCACCTTGAACCCTGTGACAGGCAGCTCAATAGCAGCAGGGACTTCCTGTGCGCTAGAGGGCGTGTATGTGTGTGCCCTCACCTTTGATGTCTCTGTGGATGATCTGGTTCTCGTGGAGGTAGGCCAGGCCTCGGAGCAGCTGCTCAGTGTAGTTGATGATCACAGCCTCCTTGAAGGCCCCATACTTGTTCAGGAGATGGGACACACTGCCACCTGGACACAACAGAGAGGATCAACCCATGAAATAATGACTATTTATCCTATTAATAATACACCCAGTTCTTATATTTCTACAGGGGCAACATATGTGATTGTTATAGGAGGAAGGACAATCATTTATAGTAGGGATGGGGTCAAGTGTTAAAATATCTACTATCAAGTTCAACTTCTGGTTAGTTCCAATTGGACATGACTTGTCTTATTTACATACAGGAAGTTAACTGATACATGTTCAAGTAATACTATTTTATGTACCCAGTTCTGAAAAGTTGAATAAATACAAAATAATGAATTATCACACCAAAGATAAGCAAGAAAACTATTATCAAATTTCTTTTTTTTTTAATCAACTAAATCAAAATTAAATTGAACAAATGAGGAAAGCAGGAAACAAAAAAACAAACATCCAAAAGTCAATTAAGGCTTTTTCAACGTGGGATATCATCATCATCATCATCAGCAGTAGAGGAGGAGGTCCTTACCTGCCATCCACTCCACCATCAGGTTATAGTTGCTCTTCTCGCAGGTGGCCCCCAGCATACGGATGATGTTGGGGTGGTTGAGGTGGGCCATCATCCGGATCTCCTCCCTCAGAGCAGTCACCACCTCCTCTTGCTCCGACGATGTGTTCCTGACGTAGGTCACCTATAGTCGGGGAGGACATGCATACACAGGGTTATCAGGGGAAGAGAGCTGGACATTCTCTTTAAGGGCAACATCTCAGTTTGAGGTCACTAGCTAAAATGAAGTCACAACTCTGACATGGAATCCCCAGAGTTTCTGCACCAGGGGACACAAGAGACCCATAGGCCCCACCTAGCCACAACACCTAGCCACAACACCTAGCCACAACACCTAGCCACAACACCTAGCCCTTATTCCCTAAACACTCCTGTAGATGGGAAAGCATTGAATAGGTATAGGCACTATGGTAAGAGCTCTGACTGGCTAGGACTCATTTTTATAACCATCTATTTCTCTGACATCGACAGGTGTGTATCAGGGCAGACATCTGTGGTTGCCATGCGTCGGTCTTCTCACCTGTTTGACTGCCATCAGGGTGCCAGTGCCCACGTCCTGGGCCTGGTAGCAGGAGGAGAAGGCCCCCAGGCCGATCTGCTGGCCCTTCAACCACTCCTGGCCCTCCCTGTAGGGCTGCTTGGCTTTGGTATGGCCAGGCAGAGTCTCTGGAGTCTGGGGAAGCATGGGATGACAACACGTCAGTATGACACACACACACACACACACACACACCTTGCCAAAACTATAGTTTGTAACAAGAAATTTGTGCAGTGGTTGAACAACGAGTTTTAATCACTCCAACCTAAGTGTATGTAAACTTCCGACTTCAACTGTACACACACACACACACACACACACACATATTTATACACACACACACGTGTATGTGGACACCCCTTCAAATGAGTGAATTCGACTATTTCAGCCACACTGCTGACAGGTGTATAAAATCAAGCACACAGCCATGCAATCTCCATAGACAAACATTGGCAGTAAAATGGCCTTACTGAAGAGATAAGTGACTTTCAACGTGGCACCGTCAATTTCTGCCCTACTAGTGCTGCCCCGGTCAACTGTAAGTGCCGTTATTGTGAAGTGGAAACATCTAGGAGCAACAACGGCTCAGCCATGAAGTGGTAGGCTTCCCACAGCCAGCATGTGTATAGGCAATAGACCTAGTACCACACACACACACTGTGGGTTACATTTAGGGCTTCAGTCAACATTGGCAGGTTGATATGAGTGATTATTCCCATGTATTCTCTGACCTTGGGTGTGACAATGTTCTCTACTTATATGTTAGTTATTAAGCCAGTTACTGGGGCAGCTTCCTGGGCACAAATTAAGCCTAGTCCTGGAGAAAAAGGAAGCTCAATGGAGAAACATAAGGCTTCGTCTGTGTCTGGGAACACTGAGGATGTCTAAAGTCTTGTAGGGACATATGTTCCTGAAGGTGCACGGTGACTCACATCTGCCTGGATGATGATGATGTCCTGGTCTTTATCCACCTGCAGCTGGGGGATGACGGGCAGCGCATCCTGCGACTCGGACATGGCCATAACTACAGCCAGCGCCGCCTCCTCCTCCGCCTCCATCTTCTCCTTGCACTTCTGGTGTTGCGTCACGTCCTCGCTGTACATCCCCACCTCTCCCCCTCCTCCCGGCCCGTCCCCAGCCCGCTCCGGCGACAGCACGGCCACCTCCGACTGGAACGTGACGGTGGTGGTGTCGCCGGCAACGGGCAAAGATGCTTCCAGGAGGTCTTCCATGGAGGAGTTGAGCTCAGCAGAGGCGTCCAGTCCACGGAACTTCTCTTCCACAGGGGTGAAGCAGCTGTCCTCGCTGCTGATGAGGGTGGTGGCACCCCCCATGTGGCCCCCTGTGGAGGGGCCTTCACCTCCGGAGGCACTGGTGGAGAGGCTGGGCTTTTCCTCCTGGAGGTCCAGCTTCATGCCCATCTTGGAGGCTCTTGGAGTGGGCGAGGTGCAGAGGGTCTTGGCCCCCTCGGAGGGGGTGGGTCGGGAGGGCTTTGGTCTGTGGATCTGGCTGGAGGGGAGGGGTCGGGCCTGGGTGAAACAGGGGGAGGGGAGCTGCTTCTCTGGGTCCTTGTTGCTGAAGGGCTTCTGCTGGGGAAACCTGCGCTGGGAGCCTGGAGAGCAGGAGGAAGCAGAGGGGGCAGTTGACGCTAGCTTGCTGGGGACGAAGCTCTGGGGCCGGGGTTTGGTGCTGCTGTCAGGTCCTGGGAAGGAGGGGGGAGGGTGGGAGGCGGAGGGCGAGGGGAGGCTGGTAGGCGTAGAGTTCAGGCACTGGCTGATGGGGCGGTTACGCGCCTGAACGGGGGGCTTTTGGTGCTCGGCCAGGGCCCCACCGCATGTGGAAGTGGCCATATTGGGACGCCCAGTGCTAGTGGAGATGGCCGCTAACCTCTCACTTATATCCTCAGGACTCGCTCCCACGTTGCTGGAGAAACCTCTCCCTCCCTTCCCGCTGGTCATCTGGACCGTATGCGTCGGGGTGTTGCTCTCGGTCACGTTGGGCGAGTTCTGAGGTGCGGAGGGCTCAAGGAAGGCGGCGTTGGCCCGTTGGTGCGCCTCGCTGGCGCTGTGCTCCATGCTCTCCAGGCCCAGGTTGATGGCGTCCAGGATGTCCATCTCCTCGGCGATGGCGAGCAGGCGGCGGCGCATGCGGGCGTAGTGCGTGGAGCTGGTGACGCTTAGCATGTCCAGGAGCTTGACGAAGACGTGCGGCACGCGGGCCACCATGCGCGCGGCGCTCAGGAACACGCGGCGAGACAGCTTGCCCACCATAGAGTGGGAGTTGTCGATGGACTGCAGCGAGAAGCTCAGTAGGGGGAGCAGCTTCTGATACCTGGACAGAGGAACATGAGAAGGACAACTTAAAAGGCTGTAGCTTCCTATTCCCTATAGTACACTCTTGCAATAAAATTACTGTGTGAGATATAAAGACATGATTCAAGGAAGTGTTATCGAGACCAGAGTGTGGTCATCACGAGTCTCCATATTTTAATTAGCATAATATCATCAACATTAAAAACAGACCAAACTGGCCTCCCGGGCGGCGCAGTGGTCTAAGGCACTGCATCGCCACCAGAGACTCTGGGTTCGAGCCCAGCCTCTGTCAGAGACGGCCGCGACCGGGAGGCCCATGGGGCGGCGCACAATTGGCCTAGCATCGCCCGGGTTAGGGAGGGTTTGGCCGGCAGGGATATCCTTGTCTCATCGCGCACTAGCAACTCCTGTGGCGGGCCAGGTGCAGTGTACGCTGACCAGGTCGCTAGGTGTACAGTGAAAACATCCGACACATTGGTGCGGCTGGCTTCCGGGTTGGATGCGCGCTGTGTTAAGAATCAGTGCGGCTTGGTTGGGTTGTGTTTCGGACGACGCATGTCTCTCGACCTTCGCCTCTCCTGAGTCCGTGCGGGAGTTATAGCACATTAGGCGCCTTAATGAACTTCCCAAGCATTCAGAGTAATGGGCCTGGCACTCGACCTTCGTTATGTATCCAAGGCTACGCACTCAAACATACAAGGTTTTAACTTTGTCTAGGTGATCGAGGCTATACCAGGACAAGGTCACCATCTCAATGCTGTGAGCTCAAGGCTACGTGACTACAAGATCTAAACTACTAAGTCAGGGAGATATCACTGGGCACAACACTCATCCCTGTGGCACTCCTCTACCTCTCCCAGGGAGTCAGACTCGAGTCAGCAGCTAGGTGAATCAGGCTATACAAGAACAAGTCGATAAGATTGCATACCTATCCCCCAGGGTCTGAGACTGGTGCCAGTCCCCTCCGGAGACGATGTGTGGGTAGAACTCAGCAGGGAACTCCAGCAGGAGCCTGTCAATCAGACACAGACGGCCCAGCAGGGCCTGCCAGTTATTGGCCTCCGTCTGGGGCCCCAGGATGCAGTTCAGGACATAGTCGACCCCGCCAATACCAATGGACCCTGAGAGAGATGGATAGGGAGAGACGCTTACAGTGAGTTGCCAGTTGGATGTCGAGGACTGAGGCACTTGGGCATTAATGGCCAGATGGATATTGAGTATTAAACAAGTGGCATATTTACTGTTGTTGAGAAGGGAAAAAAAACACTGAAGACATCAGATAGTCAAAGTCGCATATATAAATTCTGGTGAGTATGTGATATGGGGAGAGGACTACATTTCCACTGATACCCCAGAGAGGCTGCATAGTATTTGTAGCTCTTACCTGCTTTGAGGATCTCTCTACCTACAGCCAGCTCTCCCAGCTGGCCTTTACACAGCTCCAGTAGTGTGGACACCGACAGCTGGCTGGTACGACTGGACCCGACACAGAATCGACAAAGAGGAACGACACTCTGATGAATGTCCATGCTAGACTGCTAATGGCCATCATTCATACTCATACTTTTATACCGTATGTTATCTCTTGTGGACAGACTACGTTAACATTCTGACCAAATTAAGCAACATTTTAGTTCTGCCTTAAACGACGATTATACAGTGTGCAACATAGACCTACTGAAATGAGACAGGAATCATGGAAATCTGTTGACTAACAGTATTATTATACCACAAGTAAAGGTTCCCATGTTTGAGTCCGTTCTTGGAGATATCATGGAAATTCATATCTGGACCTGGAAGCCATTTCCACTGCTGATTTTCATTGTTCCCCTCTGATCAGGGACTGATTTAGACCTGGGACACCAAGTGGGTGCAATTAATTATCAGGTAGAACAGAAAACCAGCAGCGCTCCAGACCTTCAGGCTCAGATGTGAATATCCCCGATAGAACTCACCACTGATAATACTGGGAGAAACCTAACAAGTCCTGTATTCTCCACCTGAGGGCACTAGCTACAAGCAGTTGTCGTCAGGATCCCATATCTATCCCACTCTGAAGTTTCAGACCGACTTTACCTGTTGGCGTCGGCACATTTGACCAGGATGGTCTCCACCACGGACCGGAGCAGCTGCTGCAGGCGCGAGCGTTCAGACACGGAGTGGCAGGGCGTGTACACCAGCATGGCCCGCAAGGTTTTCTACAACAAGGGGGTGAGAGGCCAGGGTTCACATTAAAACTTCAAACATAGTCAGTACTACAAACACTATCCCTAGTCCTGTGTGTGGAACATGGGCAAAGACAAGAACAGTGAATGTGACAACAATATTGTCCAGTCTAAAGTATAATAACTTACTATCAACTATGAGTTTTAAATACTTTATATAAAGCCCCCCCCCCCCCCCCCCAAAAAAAAAATTGCCCTACATGACTAAACCAAACACGGGAAATGCTGAGACGGAAAGTTGCGTAATAAATTAGCAACACAAGACCTCTTGGAGCCCAAATGTAACACTAATAAGGCGGTTGGGGAAATTACGCTTTTGACCCAGTCGAGTTACGACCCCGTCTATTCCTGTGAGAATATGTCCACCTGGGCCTGACCACAAGGTCATAAGAGACCCTCTGTGGCCTCGGCTGGAGGTGGAGGGCACTTGGTGGTGCTCCCCCCAGGAGAGGGGTAGAGGTGCTGGGTTACAGGCGGTGCAGCCTGACCCTTACTCCCAGAGAGAGAAGAGGTGTGGGGAGTGGTGACTGATAGAGCGTTGCATTGGAATGCTGCCCAGAGACCGATAGAGAGAAAGGGACTCTTTCTCCCCCTCCCTCCCTCAGGCAGACAAGGCTACTCCTTCCTCCAACCACCTCATCCCACTCACTCACAAATCACTCAAACACAGCACTACATACACGCACGCAGTCCCTCCCTCTCCCTCAACCTCCATTACTACATTCTCCACAGCCTACTCTACTCTCAGGAGAGACGGATCATATCAATAAACAAGCATTTTAGCAAAACAAACAAAACTTCCAAAGGGGAAGCCACGTCACATGGTATGACAAGGCATGAAAATAGGACCCCCAGGGTAGCCTAGTGGTTAGAGCGTTGGACTAGTAACCGGAAGGTTGCAAGTTCAAACCCCCGAGCTGACAAGGTACAAATCTGTCGTTCTGCCCCTGAACAGGCAGTTAACCCACTGTTCTCAGGCCATCATTGAAAATAAGAATTTGTTCTTAACTGACTTGCCTGGTTAAATAAAGTTAAAAAAAATAAAAAAATAAAAATTAGTTATTGTAATGGTGGCTGTGGCATTTTCACTCGTTACAATGTCCTAGGTAGTGTGCACGTAGCTAACGACTCTGCCCCATGATCTGAGCACACTTTCTAAGGCTGCCTCAAACAAAGTAGAGGCTTTTCAAAACGGCAATTTAAGTCGATTTTTGTCCCACTCTTCCAACTCTGGTGGTGCCCATGGTATTTTTAGTCCACTCCCCGCCATTACCAACATCCCCTGCTTTGTCTTAAAAGAAGAATACAACAGACGCCAAAAGTCTGTCTGCTGCTAAACATGCTGGAAAGCCCCCAGAGGAGACAGAACTCTTTTTGTTTTCCATAACCGCAGCTCTGCTGAAGCAAAGTGCCGCGGGGGGAAATGTCAAGCTCCCCAGAGGTCCTGCATTTTTTGTCATTTTTTTTTTTTAAAGCCACCAATAAATATTGTTCTCTAAAAGAGACGAAGTAGAAGAAATTCGGCTCGGAGGAGTGAAAAAAAAGAGACGCTCAGTCTGTCCCTGGAGAATCCCTGCTGGTTTGACTTCAGGATTAGCCAGGCTAGCTTGTTGTTGAAGTGGACTTTAGGACAATTCAAGACCTGTGGTGTGAGAGAGACAGGCAAAGGGGTGAAAGCGGAGATCGGGTAGCGCCAACTAATCAATTCCTGAGTACCGATAACAATACGTGTCATGTGTTCAGCACCGGGTTCATGGCAATGAGCTGAAGTTACTTGACCCTCTATGCATTGCAATCACTGTGTACATGCAGTACAGTGTATCATTTGTCTTTGAAGTGATGGTGATTCCTGCAAGACAAACGTTTTGGAAGCGCTGTTTATGGTCGGGGCTTCAGACTTTATGGGTCCAAAATGCTTTCCTTGACAGCTGGAGTATGGTACAGTCATATTTAAGAATATAAGGTACTAAAACACTCACTGCTCTTTTTTACTAGCACCAACTTCGCTGATAACTATTTAATTATCAGCTATGACTGTGATATGTGGTTGTCCCACCTAGCTATCTTAAGATGAATGCAGGAACTGTTAAGTGGCTCTGGACCATCTGCTAAATGACTAAATGTTGAGTCTCACCAGTGCAGCCACGTAGACCTTGTAGACAGGGTCAGCACACACCATGGAGAGGACACTACAGCATGACTCCACCACCACGTCACCTGACACCTCAGAGCAGCCCGCCCCGGCCCCTAGCCCCGCCCCCGGCCAGGAGCGTTCGCCATTGGCCAGGAGGAGTGCGCCGCTGACGTCATGCGACAGCCGCCGCAGGGCCATCTCCCTGATGTTCCAGTTCCTGGAGAACAGACAACCCACCACCTCCATGCCAAACACCTTGGGAGGACAGAGACAGTAAATTAGTCTGAAAGGAATATGGCACTGATCGGATAGAGACACAAGTACACGTAAACCCCTCTTTGTAGGCAAAGGGAAAGGAATAGTCCCAAAAATGCAAGCTCAAAAGGTTATTCAAGAATTTGAAAGTATAAGACAGGATCCCTACATTATAGACCCCCACGTCCATCTTCCCACCCCTCTCACCTTTATCCAAGGCTCAGCAAGTTCTTTGTAGGTCTGGGGGATCTGCTGGACCCCGTATTGGGGCAGGGTGAAGTCCCCCTCCTGGGACGATGACCCCCCTCTTGAACCCCCTTCACTGTGGGACGATGACGCTGCCGCATTCTCCATGGAGACAGATGAGGGGTCATGGCTGCCGAGAAAGAAGCCAAAGTCAGTCTGAGCTTTTAGCGACTTTTGGGGGACTCAAAATGGTGGTGGTAGACAGATAACTAGACTAAGTTTGAATTGTAGTTCTGAGCATTTGATAATACAATCAAGAATGGCCACGAATATGCTGATTCAGGCTTGGTCAGGATTCAGGAGTATACTTTCAGAATATAATGAAATGGGGGGGGGGGGATTGTCAATAGGGGGAGGTGGGGGGAATCATATTCTAAAGACACCAGGAATCAACCCAGCAAAACCGGAAAATTAGATAGCGGGTCATCATAATTGCAAACAAACAACAAAAAAAACGTAGAAAAACAACTGGGTACAATTTCAGGGCGGAGGGGGTAACAGATACTTTCTGACAGTATTCATGTCTTAAGGGGGGGAAAAACAACAGCTATCATTTCATTCCCAGGCAGACGCACAAAACAAGGGCTGGTGCCTGGCTGTCTGGCTCACATAACCGCACTGTGGAGGGGATCGAGCTCACGACAAACCTACGAACACACACTACCACAGGTGCGCACACTAACATACGTGTGCATACTCACACACACACGGCACCAAGTTCAAAGAAGTTCTTGAGGCTAGTGTATTTAGAATGTACTTATGGTAGGACATGGGCTCATTCAGGGGTACGTAACATTATACAGCACTAGAGCATTCAGATAAACATTGTGGAGACATTAAAATGTCTATAGTTTTTAGTTCTATAATGTTTTACAGTGGCTGGTTGTAAGGGTTGAGAGCTAAGGGAATGGTGATGTCTGTGGGGTGAGTCTCGAATGGTGATGTGTGGGGGGGTATATATGATGGGGTTGTTGACACTGATATTCCTGAACTCCCAACCTGGGCTCAGTTGTTGGCTTCTATTAAGCTTTAAGTGGAATGGCTCTGGCACACTGCGTTAGCGTAGCCCTGTTTGACCTAGCATGATATAGCCTAGCGCACCACTAACATGCTAATGTGATGTTCTAGCACACTGCGTCAGCGTAGCCCTGTTTGACCTAGAATGATATAGCCTAGCGCACCGCTAATGTGATGGCTCTGGCACACTGCGTTAGCGTAGCCCTGTTTGACCTAGAATGATATAGCACCACTAACATGCTAATGGGAGACTAGTCAGGATCAAGGCAAAGATGAACGGAGCAAAGTACAGAGAGATCCTTGATGAAAACCTGCTCCAGAGTGCTCAGGATCTCAGAAAGTTGACCTTCCAACAGGACAACGACCCTAAGCACACAGCCAAGACAACGCAGGAGTGGCTTCGGGACAAGTCCTTGAGTGGCCCAGCCAGAGCCCGGAATTGAATCCGATCTCTGGAGAGACCTGAAGATAAATGCGCAGCAACGCTCGCCATCAAACCTGACTGAGCTTCAGGGGATCTGCAGAGAAGAATGGGAGAAACTCCCCAAATACAGGTGTGCCAAGCTTGTAGCGTCATACCCAAGAAGACTTGAGGCTGTAATCGCTGCCAAAGGTGCTTCAGCAAAGTACTGAGTAAAGGGTCTGAATACTGTAAATGTGATATCAGTTTTTTATTTTTAAAATGTCTAAAAACCTGTGTTTTTGTTTTGCCATTATGGGGTATTGTGGGTAGATTGAGGGGGAAATTCGATTGAATCCATTTTAGAATAAGGCAGTAACGTAACAAAATGTGGAAAAAGCCTGAATACTTTCCGAATGCACTGTAGCGTAGCTCAGCGCTAACACTCAAGGTTCTTTCGTGTCTCTGGGCTACTGTGTCACTGACGTAGCCTGCAATGAATCCACAGACTCATTGTGCAGTTCCAAATCCCTAACACTTTATGAGCTTATAAACAGCTTATAAACCATTCAATTGTTAGTTAACCATAACTCGCATTCAGCTTGCATGAGATTTGTGAAGCTCCACAGCTGTTCTGTCATCTCAGACGAGGCAGGTGTTTCCTTTCCTCTCAGACACAAATATAGTGAAGCCGCTTCCCCCGTCTTTCACACAACAATACCAGATACCAGCTGGTGCGCTGTCAAATCATTCCCCCTCCCCCATCCCAGGAGTCTTTCCAGGAGTTACTAGTTCCTAGCCCACACAAACACATGTTAAAATTACCTGTAAAAATCATGGGACTTCCACTTGGCTCTACAGAGGGGGCAGATGAGCGTCTCGTGGTTCCGCCGGCATTCCTCAGCCCCTGCGAGACAGACAGACGGTCCAACAGAATTAGCTCTCCCCCAGTTTAGAAAAAAGGACAATGCACTGACTGGCTGTCAAGGAAGTCAATGCGCCAATAAAATGGAGCAACAATTAGACTGGAGTTTAGAGAGAGAGAAGAGGGCTAGGGCCTCGGCACGAACGTGACAGACTATCGAGAGGGCTGTATAGGGCTGTGTGTGTAATGGGAGTAAGTGGAGTGGCGTGTGGTGGTGCTTGCTGGACTATAAAACCTTCATGGATGACTGCATGGAGTCACTAAATGTCAGACGAGTCCATGTCTGAGGCCGGGCCACAGAGACCCAGGTCTTAAGCAGTCAGTCGGTCGATGTTAGG
>NC_092151.1:10184507-10272007 GCF_045791955.1 Oncorhynchus clarkii lewisi
AGCTGTAGATCTCTGCAGTTCATCCAGAGTGATCATGGGCCTCTTGGCTGCATCTCTGATCAGTCTTCTCCTTGTATGAGCTGAAAGTTTAGAGGGACGGCCAGGTCTTGGTAGATTTGCAGTGGTCTGATACTCCTTCCATTTCAATATTATCGCTTGCACAGTGCTCCTTGGGATGTTTAAAGCTTGGGAAATCTTTTTGTATCCAAATCATGCTTTAAACTTCTTCACAACAGTATCTCGGACCTGCCTGGTGTGTTCCTTGTTCTTCATGATGCTCTCTGCGCTTTTAACGGACCTCTGAGACTATCACAGTGCAGGTGCATTTATACGGAGACTTGATTACACACAGGTGGATTGTATTTATCATCATTAGTCATTTAGGTCAACATTGGATCATTCAGAGATCCTCACTGAACTTCTGGAGAGAGTTTGCTGCACTGAAAGTAAAGGGGCTGAATAATTTTGCACGCCCAATTTTTCAGTTTTTGATTTGTTAAAAAAGTTTGAAATATCCAATAAATGTCGTTCCACTTCATGATTGTGTCCCACTTGTTGTTGATTCTTCACAAAAAAATACAGTTTTATATCTTTATGTTTGAAGCCTGAAATGTGGCAAAAGGTCACAAAGTTCAAGGGGGCCGAATACTTTCGCAAGGCACTGTATATATACACACACACTGCTCAAAAAAATAAAAGGAACACTAAAATAACACATCCTAGATCTGAATGAATGAAATATTCTTATTAAATACTTTTTTCTTTACATAGTTGAATGTGCTGACAACAAAATCACACAAAAATGATCAATGGAAATCAAATTTATCAACCCATGGAGGTCTGGATATGGAGTCACACTCAAAATTAAAGTGGAAAACCACACTACAGGCTGATCCAACTTTGATGTAATGTCCTTAAAACAAGTCAAAATGAGGCTCAGTAGTGTGTGTGGTCTCCACGTGCCTGTATGACCTCCCTTCAACGCCTGGGCATGCTCCTGATGAGGTGGCGGATGGTCTCCTGAGGGATCTTTTCCCAGACCTGGACTAAAGCATCCGCCAACTCCTGGACATTCTGTGGTGCAACGTGGCGTTGGTGGATGGAGCGAGACATGATGTCCCAGATGTGCTCAATTGGATTCAGGTCTGGGGAACGGGCGGGCCAGTCCATAGCATCAATGCCTTCCTCTTGCAGGAACTGCTGACACACTCCAGCCACATGAGGTCTAGCATTGTCTTACATTAGGGGGAACCCAGGGCCAACACGATGTTGCAGGCAGCAGAACGTTCTCCACGGCGTCTCCAGACTCTGTCACGTCTGTCACATGTGCTCAGTGTGAACCTGCTTTCATCTGTGAAGAGCACAGGGCGCCAGTGGCGAATTTGCCAATCTTGGTGTTCTCTGGCAAATGCCAAACGTCCTGCACGGTGTTGGGCTGAAAGCACAACCCCCACCTGTGGACATCAGGCCCTCATACCACCCTCATGGAGTCTGTTTCTGACCGTTTGAGCAGACACATGCACATTTGTGGCCTGCTGGAGGTCATTGGCAGATTGGCCAACAACCTCCTTCCCTCAGTAAGAGCATTGAAGACGGGTCGTGGCTGGGTCTTCCAGCATGACAACGACCCGAAACACACAGCCAGGGCAACTAAGGAGTGGCTCCGAAAGAAGCATCTCAAGGTCCTGGAGTGGCCTAGCCAGTCTCCAGACCTGAACCTAATAGAACATCTTTGGAGGGAGCTGAAAGTCTGTATTGCCCAGCGACAGCCCCGAAACCTGAAGGATCTGGAGAAGGTCTGTATGGAGGAGTGGGCCATAATCCCTGCTTGCAGTGTTTGCAAACCTGGTCAAGAACTACAGGAAATGTATGATCTCTAATTGTAAACAAAGGTTTCTGTACCAAATATTAAGTTCTGCTTTTCTGATGTATCAAATACTTATATCATGCAATAAAATGCAAATTAATTACTTAAAAATCATACAATGTGATTTTCTGGATTTTTGTTTTAGATTCCGTCTCTCACAGTTGAAATGTACCTATGATAAAAATTACAGACCTCTACATGCTTTGTAAGTAGGGAAACCTGTAAAATCGGCCGTGTATCAAATACTTGTTCTCCCCACTGTATATACAAAAATAACAGCCAGGGCAGAAAGGGAAAGAGAAATGGATGTTGGACCAATGTGTTAAACCAATGCTTGACCCTCGTTCACATCAAAATCAAACATTTGACACCACTTATGTTTATACAACTTGGTGGTATTCAAGGGCCTTCTTGCATAATGTTTTACAATACAACATCTGTACCCTGTGTGTGTGTGTGTGTGTACACTACCTGCTGTCGTTGCTCGAGGCGCCAGAGTTGCTGGACGGACAGGACGTGTGAGGGTTGGACATGCGCGACACAAACTTCTGAATGGTGTTGCGCGACGGCGCCTTGATGCGCGAGCTGCGGCGATTGTGGTACTTCTGGAACAAGCTCTCCACCTGGAGACAGTGCCACAGTTAGCCGTCGTAGGGAGAAATTTGCCCTAGACGTTGATCTTGGGTCAGATTGGCATTCTCTCTACTAGTGGTAAAGTATCTACGTATTCAAGTGCATATCTAACGTCCATTCAAGATGGTGCAAGTTATTGAAAGTTAACATAAATTAGAAAGATTCTAGCTTTGAAGTTTCTTTGGAAATTGGTCATTACAAAATGGGTTTAGTTAATCATGTATGCCCTTCTCAAACTATTGTTTCGACCTGAAGCATACTGTGCTGGTTTCGGATATCCCCATTTTCACATTGTCCTGTCCAGCACGGTTTCAGCAACTATGGTAGATCCTTAAACAGGCCAGCACGGTACAGCTCAGTTTGCTCAGCTCAGTAGGGAGAAAGGGGTATTACACAGATTGGTTACAGGGCATGTCGGTTGGTTGCTGGAAGGTTACCTCAAAGTTTTTGAGGGTTTTCCTCCAGAGCAGGGGGTCTGAGGGCTCCAGCTGGAAGACACGGAGCATGACGAAGAGGACGTGGATACAGAACGCCCCTCGGCCACAGCTACAGGTCTACAGTGAATGGAGAGGAGGACAGCAGACCGGGGGTTACTCACGTGTGTGTGTGTATATACATACCAACACCGCACTCACAAACACACGCGCAGGCACACACAGATGGCCATAAATGGTCACACAGACCTGCTGATCCATCTGTCCCAAATAGTACCCTATTCCCCCACGTTGGACAACGCTCTGGTCAAAAGTAGTGCCATTTGGGACGTAAGCCTTTAGTAAGAGGAAGCTCTACATCGCTCCATCTCTACATTAGCGATGGAGCGTTTACCCAGCCATTTGCTACTGTAGCGATTACCCGGCCATTTGCTACTGTAGCGATTACCCGGCCATTTGCTACTGTAGCGATTACCCGGCCATTTGCTACTGTAGCGATTACCCGGCCATTTGCTACTGTAGCGATTACCCGGCCATTTGCTACTGTTGCGATTACCCGGCCATTTGCTACTGTAGCGATGGTGCGATTACCCGGCCATTTGCTACTGTAGCGATTACCCGGCCATTTGCTACTGTAGCGATGGAGTGATTACCCGGCCATTTGCTACTGTAGCGATTACCCGGCCATTTGCTACTGTAGCGATTACCCGGCCATTTGCTACTGTAGCGATTACCCGGCCATTTGCTACTGTAGCGATTACCCGGCCATTTGCTACTGTAGCGATTACCCGGCCATTTGCTACTGTAGTGATGGAGCGATTACCCGGCCATTTGCTACTGTAGCGATTACCCGGCCATTTGCTACTGTAGTGATGGAGTGATTACCCGGCCATTTGCTACTGTAGCGATTACCCGGTCATTTGCTACTGTAGCGATGGTGCGATTACTTGGCCATTTGCTACTGTAGCGATGGTGCGATTACCCGGCCATTTGCTACTGTAGCGATGGTGCGATTACCCGGCCAGTAGCAAATGGCCGGGTAATCGCTACAGTAGCAAATGGCCGGGTAATCGCTACAGTAGCAAATGGCCGGGTAATCACTTCATCACTACAGTAGCAAATGGCTGGGTAATCACTCCATCACTACAGTAGCAAATGGCTGGGTAATCACTCCATCACTACAGTAGCAAATGGCTGGGTAAACAAAAAGAGCCTGCCAATATACAAGTGAAGCAAATTGTTAAAGTAACTGTCCAGTGTTTCCAGATTGATGAAATATGACCTATAATTACTTACAATACGAGTAAAATGTATGTTATGTTAAAAAGCAACAGAATAGTGTGGGCATATATTGGTCATAAAAATATTAATGCGAGTAGACCGCTGATTGGCCAGCTCATCCTCCTTTAGACCGCTGATTGGCCAGCTCATCCTCCTTTAGACCGCTGATTAGCCAGCTCATCCTCTTCAGGAGTATGACGTCACACTCTGAGAAAATAGCAAGCGTTCTTGTTGAGATACAAGTTTGAGGTGTGGTTTTTTAACTGTTTTATTTCTTAGTACAACTACATATGGGGATATTATTTTTTGATGATATAGTATTATATCGTTTTGACAATATTGTAATATTTTTTTTGCACTAGTCTCCTCAGGACTGTAGGGGAAGAAAATGGAATCGCAATAAAATCCCAGTATCGAATTGCAACACACATCGGCCCCTAAGTATCATGACAATATCATATCGTGAGGTCCCTGGCAATTCCCAGCCCTATTATTTTTTCCAATTTATGCTTTGGCCACAAATACAAGTATAAGATGAGTCAACAACATTATTTGGGTATGAGTGAACATAATACGAACTTTTAAAAGTGAGATTTTCAAATGATCTGTTACTCTATCCCCATTGCTGTAAACACAATTTGGTAAAATCTGGAGCCGTTGTTGCAGCCAAGCCTCAATCTAGCCTGCCAGTTGGAATCTGACAAACTTGCATCAGCTTAATCAATTCCCAATCGACCCCAAGTCTAGACACTTGTATATGTTTGAAATGTCTGTATCGGTATAATAGCTGATAACACCCATCTAATCCTTTTAATATCTACACAAGTACATAGAGGGTAGAGGGAGTCGATTTGAAAATTAGTCTTGATTCTGTTTAAATCTTCATTGGTCCGAGTGGACTTCCAGCACTTCCTACCTGTGGACCAATGAACACCCTGTATTTGTTGTCGGGGCTGTCTCCTCCAATCAGAAAGGAGTTGGGGCCTATCTGCTGCAGTAGGTAGAGGCGAGCCCTCATGACCTTGTTGACACGGCGACTGGTCTCCTCAGGACTGTAGGGGGAGAAGCCGTCTGGGGAGGGCGCCCGGCGAGGGGGCGTCACCCTGCCACTCTGAAACTACACAACAACATCAGATCAAGACAGCCTCAGAACAATTGTTACACAGGTATATTATACTGTCACTAAATAGTCACTAGGACTTTATCAAATCAAAATCAAATCAAATGTTTTATTTGTCACATACACATGGTTAGCAGATGTTAATGCGAGTGTAGCGAAATGCTTGTGCTTCTAGTTCTGACAATGCAGTAATAACAAGTAATCTAACTAACAATTCCAAAACTACTGTCTTGTACACAGTGTAAGGGGATAAAGAATATGTACATAAGGATATATGAATGAGTGATGGTACAGAGCAGCATAGGCAAGATACAGTAGATGGTATCGAGTACAGTATGTACAAATGAGATGAGTATGTAAACAAAGTGGCATAGTTTAAAGTGGCTAGTGATACATGTATTACATAAGGATACAGTCGATGATATAGAGTACAGTATATACGTATGCATATGAGATGAATAATGTAGGGTAAGTAACATTATATAAGGTAGCATTGTTTAAAGTGGCTAGTGATATATTTACATCATTTCCCATCAATTCCCATTATTAAAGTGGCTGGAGTTGAGTCAGTGTCAGTGTGTTGGCAGCAGCCACTCAGTGTTAGTGGTGGCTGTTTAACAGTCTGATGGCCTTGAGATAGAAGCTGTTTTTCAGTCTCTCGGTCCCAGCTTTGATGCACCTGTACTGACCTCGCCTTCTGGATGATAGCGGGGTGAACAGGCAGTGGCTCGGGTGGTTGATGTCCTTGATGATCTTTATGGCCTTCCTGTGACATCGGGTGGTGTAGGTGTCCTGGAGGGCAGGTAGTTTGCCCCCGATGATGCGTTGTGCAGACCTCACTACCCTCTGGAGAGCCTTACGGTTGAGGGCGGTGCAGTTGCCATACCAGGCGGTGATACAGCCCGCCAGGATGCTCTCGATTGTGCATCTGTAGAAGTTTGTGAGTGCTTTTGGTGACAAGCCGAATTTCTTCAGCCTCCTGAGGTTGAAGAGGCGCTGCTGCGCCTTCTTCACGATGCTGTCTGTGTGAGTGGACCAATTCAGTTTGTCTGTGATGTGTATGCCGAGGAACTTAAAACTTGCTACCCTCTCCACTACTGTTCCATCGATGTGGATAGGGGGGTGTTCCCTCTGCTGTTTCCTGAAGTCCACAATCATCTCCTTAGTTTTGTTGACCTTGAGTGTGAGGTTATTTTCCTGACACCACACTCCGAGGGCCCTCACCTCCTCCCTGTAGGCCGTCTCGTCGTTGTTGGTAATCAAGCCTACCACTGTTGTGTCGTCCGCAAACTTGATGATTGAGTTGGAGGCGTGCGTGGCCACGCAGTCGTGGGTGAACAGGGAGTACAGGAGAGGGCTCAGAACGCACCCTTGTGGGGCCCCAGTGTTGAGGATCAGCGGGGAGGAGATGTTGTTGCCTACCCTCACCACCTGGGGGCGGCCCGTCAGGAAGTCCAGTACCCAGTTGCACAGGGCGGGGTCGAGACCCAGGGTCTCGAGCTTGATGACGAGCTTGGAGGGTACTATGGTGTTGAATGCCGAGCTGTAGTCGATGAACAGCATTCTCACATAGGTATTCCTCTTGTCCAGATGGGTTAGGGCAGTGTGCAGTGTGGTTGAGATTGCATCGTCTGTGGACCTATTTGGGCGGTAAGCAAATTGGAGTGGGTCTAGGGTGTCAGGTAGGGTGGAGGTGATATGGTCCTTGACTAGTCTCTCAAAGCACTTCATGATGACGGATGTGAGTGCTACGGGGCGGTAGTCGTTTAGCTCAGTTACCTTAGCTTTCTTGGGAACAGGAACAATGGTGGCCCTCTTGAAGCATGTGGGAACAGCAGACTGGTATAGGGATTGATTGAATATGTCCGTAAACACACCGGCCAGCTGGTCTGCGCATGCTCTGAGGGCGCGGCTGGGGATGCCGTCTGGGCCTGCAGCCTTGCGAGGGTTAACACGTTTAAATGTCTTACTCACCTCGGCTGCAGTGAAGGAGAGACCACATGTTTTTGTTGCAGGCCGTGTCAGTGGCACTGTATTGTCCTCAAAGCGGGCAAAACAGTTATTTAGTCTGCCTGGGAGCAAGACATCCTGGTCCGTGACTGGGCTGGATTTCTTCCTGTAGTCCGTGATTGACTGTAGACCCTGCCACATGCCTCTTGTGTCTGAGCCGTTGAATTGAGATTCTACTTTGTCTCTGTACTGGCGCTTAGCTTGTTTGATAGCCTTGCGGAGGGAATAGCTGCACTGTTTGTATTCGGTCATGTTACCAGACACCTTGCCCTGATTAAAAGCAGTGGTTCGCGCTTTCAGTTTCACACGAATGCTGCCATCAATCCACGGTTTCTGGTTAGGGAATGTTTTAATCGTTGTTATGGGAACGACATCTTCAACGCACGTTCTAATGAACTCGCACACCGTATCAGCGTATTCGTCAATGTTGTTATCTGACGCAATACGAAACATCTCCCAGTCAACGTGATGGAAGCAGTCTTGGAGTGTGGAGTCAGCTTGGTCGGACCAGCGTTGGACAGACCTCAGCGTGGGAGCCTCTTGTTTTAGTTTCTCTGTAGGCAGGGATCAACAAAATGGAGTCGTGGTCAGCTTTTCCGAAAGGGGGGCGGGGCAGGGCCTTATATGCGTCGCGGAAGTTAGAGTAACAATGATCCAAGGTCTTTCCACCCCTGGTTGCGCAATCGATATGCTGATAAAATTTGGGGAGTCTTGTTTTCAGATTAGCCTTGTTAAAATCCCCAGCTACAATGAATGCAGCCTCCGGATAAATCGTTTCCAGTTTGCAGAGAGTTAAATAAAGTTCGTTCAGAGCCATCGATGTGTCTGCTTGGGGGGGGATATATACGGCTGTGATTATAATCGAAGAGAATTCTCTTGGTAGATAATGCGGTCTACATTTGATTGTGAGGAATTCTAAATCAGGTGAACAGAAGGATTTGAGTTCCTGTATGTTTCTTTCATCACACCATGTCACGTTGGCCATGAGGCATACGCCCCCGCCCCTCTTCTTACCAGAAAGATGTTTGTTTCTGTCAGCGCGATGCGTGGAGAAACCCGTTGGCTGCACCGCTTCGGATAGAGTCTCTCCAGTGAGCCATGTTTCAGTGAAGCAAAGGACGTTACAGTCTCTGATGTCCCTCTGGAATGCTACCCTTGCTCGGATTTCATCAACCTTGTTGTCAAGAGACTGGACATTGGCAAGAAGAATGCTAGGGAGTGGTGTGCGGTGTGCCCGTCTCCGGAGTCTGACCAGAAGACCGCCTCGTTTCCCTCTCTTTCGGAGTCGTGTTTTTGGGTCGCTGCATAGGATCCACTCCGTTGTCCTGTTTGTAAGGCAGAACACAGGGTCCGCGTCGCGAAAAACATATTCTTGGTCGTACTGATGGTGAGTTGACGCTGATCTTATATTCAGTAGTTCTTCTCGACTGTATGTAATGAAACCTAAGATGACCTGGGGTACTAATGTAAGAAATAACACGTAAAAAAACAAAAAACTGCATAGTTTCCTAGGAACGCGAAGCGAGGCGGCCATCTCTGTCGGCGCCGGAAGTCTTTATATTGCTATGATAGTTTTTACAGTTCTTTCAACCCCAAGTGAAGAGGCTTGATATCTAATCAATGTTATATTATCATCAAAATGTTTTTATGCCTGTGCATTGTGTGTGCGCTACGTCTGTGTGTGGCTAATCACCGGCACGGGTGAGGCCCTCTTCCTGCGCACCCCGGGGGACTCAGGCTTCCCACCGGCCCTGCCAGAGGAAGAGGAGGAGGAAGAGGGGGGTCCAGGGGAGGGGCTGCGGCGGCCTCTGCTCTGCTGGGGGGAGGAGCTGGTGGGTGCGTCGGCTCCGACCTCTGCCCCTTTGCAGCCCGCCTCGCTCCCGTCCGGTCGCAGGGGGACGGGCTTCACCACCTGAGGGAGAGAAGGAGAGGGGATTAATATGCGGTAGGGGTAGGCCAAATGAGGCCTAAATGACAGTAGAGTCCCTTTACAGTGGAACGTTCAGACAGACATTTGTTATGTAGAACAAGCATGCTTCTATCCATGGCATTTCTATCTGCAACGTTGGTCAACTGAACACGGGTCTGTAGATCTGGTGGAAGCATTGACATTTCCACGCAGCCAATCGGAAGGCATGATGTTACCCATAATACATATATCCATCTAATCCTCTCAGAAGAGTGCCAAGACTAGAGGTCGGGGGCTAGAGGTCAGGGGGCTTGAGGTCAGCATGTGTGTGTGCTGTGAAAGACTAGGTGCAACATAATGGTGCAATGCCCAGGGTTGGACATGTTCAATTCTGCTCGAATTTAGTCATGAAAACAAACTTTATTTCAAAGCATTAACAGTATCAAATCAATCTTTAGAGTAGTGAATATTTAAGAGTTGCTTGGATCTATAAATGTTAAGCGTGGCACAGTAAGCTAAGTACACACACATGTGGTGTTCTGTGTGTGTATGTATAGACCTACATGTTTATATAGTATTATAGCCGTGTGTGCACGTGTTTGTTTCTGTGTCAGGCTGCAGCAGCTCACCACCGGGCCCCTCCTGCTACGTCTCTCCAGCCACTCGTGCTTCCAGGTGGGCATGCAGGTGGCCTTGAGCTTCTCCCGGATCATCCGCTCCTCGGGCCGGTCTTCCATCTTCTGCAGACCCCGCAGGGTATCCTTACTCTCCATGTCGCGACTACAGAGAAACCACAGAGGGGGAGGAGTTACCCAATGGCAACTGCTTGGCATCTGACCGCAAGGCACTACAAAGGATAGTGCTTACGGCCCAGTACATCACTGGGGCTAAGCTACATGACATCCAGGATCTCTATACCAGGCGGTTTCAAAGGAAACATATCAACAGGCTGATTAAACAGCATGATCATTACACATGTGCACCTTGTGCTGGGGACAATAAAAGGCCACTTTAAAATGTGCAACATATTGCCACAGATGTCTCAAGTTGAGAGAGTGTGAAATTGGCATGCAAACTGCAGGAATGTCCACCAGAGCTGTTGCCAGAGAATTGAATGTTAATTTCTATACCATAAGCTGCCTCCAACATCGTTTTAGAGAATTTGGCAGTAAGTCCAACCGGCCTCACAACCGCAGACCATGTGTAACCATGCCAGCCCAGGGGGGGGCTGAGGAATATGTCTGTAGTAAGCCCTGATTGGCTGGGCCTGGCTCCCCAGTGGGTGGGCCTGGCTGCACCCCTGCCTAGTCATGTAAAATCCATAGATTAAGGTCTAATGAATTTATTTAAATTGACTGATTTCCTTAAATTAGCTTTAACTCAGTAAAATCTTAGAAATTTTTGAATTTATATTTTTGTTCAGTGTATGTACATATATATATATATCTACCTTAAGTACCCCTGCACAGACTGAACTGGTAACCCGTGTACAGGGCCTGAAACTTTTTGGTCCACCATGATTGTTGCCATAATTACACCAAACACTTTTTTAAAAACGTTTTTTTAACAGATGAGCATGCTTTGTAATGTTTCTAAAACAAATGTATTACTAGTAAAAAGTGGTAGATTGCTAAATGTTTACATTTGAACCAAAATATTACAGAGACAAATGTTCAGCTACTCCCTTCAAGGGCGGGAGGTTACCATGGCAACGGGGGCACTAGCTGCTCAAGTTGTTAGTGACACAGAATCTGACTAGTAGCCGGTCGGTGCCTTCAGTTGAAGCAAAAATCAAACATTGAAAAACAACCTAGCTCGTGAACAAAACTATGTAAATAGTCAAGACACAGAAGGACAAAGTCTCACTTTAGTAGACTTGAGTAAATTAGACCAACTTTAATGCCTGTGTGCAGCACTTCCAAAATGACATCCATCTCATTGTGTACAGCTCCCCAGCCAGGTGTTGCTGTGTGTCACGGGATGGATAGATATATAAGTCCTAGTTCTTTGTGTGATTAGCTACAAGCTATGAACCAAAACAACAGAAACACATTGAAAACAGCTACTACAGCATTTATTTAGCTGTAAATGTGCTCATACTTGGCAGGTGGCGTGTGTTCATTTTAGACCCTGCCATATAGCCAAGTTAATCATTGTGTATTTATTCCTTGTGTTATTATTTTTCTATTATTCTCTGCATTGTTGGGAAGGGCCCCCCACTTTGTCTACAACTGTAGATTTCGTTGACAATACCCAGCAAACTAGAAACATTCCCAGAACATTATCCAAGATTCCCATGATGTTCTAGTTAGGGTTCTCTCTTACATTAGGTTGATAAACATTCAGAGAATGTTTTTAATAACATCTTTATGTTTAACATTAACTAAAATATTGTGCACAACATTATAAAAACCACCACAGAACATTCCCCAAAAAGTTATCATTGGGTTTCCAGGTAATGTAATAATAATGTACCAGTAATGTTTTCCCAGCAAACCAAAATTGGTTCTGTGAAAATTCCCAGAACATTCTTTAGGTCACGGCAAATGTTCTCATAACACACATTCCTGGTGATGATTATAGAAGGTTTGTATAAAATATTTGATATTGTTGCAAAAATGTTACTATAAAACATTTTAAAAGGTTACCAGGATGTTTCATAAGGTTGTGGGACCAGTCTGGTGAGAACATTGTGGGGACATGACAAAAGATACCCTACCGGTCAAAAGTTTTAGAACACCTACACAGTCAAGGGTTTTTCTTTATTTTTACTACATTGTAGAATAATAGTGAAGACATCAAAACCATGAAATAACACATAGGGAATAATTTAGTAACCAAAAAAAAGTGTTAAACAAATCCAAATGTATTTTATATTTGAGATTCTTCAAATAGCCACCCTTTGCCTTGATGACAGCTTTACACACGCTTGGAATTCTCTCAACCAGCTTCATGAGGTAGTCACCTGGAATGCATTTCAATTAACAGGTGTGCCTTGTTTAAAGTTCATTTGTGGAATTTCTTTCCTTCTTAATGCAGTTGAGCCAATCATTTGAGTTGTGACAAGGTAGGGATGGTATACAGAAAATGGCCTTACTTGGTAAAAGACCAAGTCCATATATGGCAATTACTTTAAGACATGAAGGTCAGTAAATACGGAACATTTCAAGACCTTTGAAAGTTTCTTCAAGTGCAGTCGCAAAAACCATCCAAGTGCTATGATGAAACTGGCTCTCATGAGGGCAGCCACAGGAATGGAAGACCCAGAGTTACCTCTGCTGCAGACGATAAGTTCATCAGAGTTACCAGCCTCAGAAATAGCAGTCCAAATAAATGCTTCAGAATTCAAGTAATCAAATCCAATTTTATATGTCACGTGCCCCCAATACAACAGGTGAAATGAAATGCTTACTTAGACTCTAACCAACTGTGCAAAAAAGGTATTAGGTGAACAATAAGTAAGTAAAGAAATAAAAACAGTAAAAATGACACCGGTTAGTCAGGCTGATTGAGGTAGTATGTACATGTAGATATGGTTAAAGTGACTATGCATATATGATAGACAGAGAGTAGCAGTAGCGTAAAAGAGGGGTTGGCGGGTGGCGGGACACAATGCAGATAGCCTGGTTAGCTATGCAGAGCATAGAAGTGATTTAGCTCGTCTGATAGGCTCGTGTCACTGGGCAGCTTGCGGCTGTGCTTCCCTTTGTGCTTCCCTTTGCCACATAAGACGAGCGTCGGAGCCGGTGTAGTACGATTCAATCTTCGCCCTGTATTGACGTGTTTGCCTGTTTGATGGTTCGTCAGAAGGCATAGCAGGATTTCTTATAAGTTTCCGGGTTAGAGTCCCGCACCTTGAAAGCGGCAGCTCTACCCTTTATCTCAGTGCGAATGTTGCCTGTAATCCATGGCTTCTGGTTTGGGTCAGTACGTACAGTCACTGTGGGGGCGACGTCCTTGATGCACTTATTGATAAAGCCAGTGAGTGATGTGGTGTATTCCTCAATGCAATCGGAAGAATCCCGGAACATGTTCCAGTCTGAAAGCAAAACAGTCCTGAGGTTTAGCGTCTGCTTCACCTGACCACTTTTTTTATAGAGCGAGTCACTGGTGCTTCCTGCTTTAATTTTTGCTTGTAAGCAGGAATGAGGAGGATATCATTGTGGTCAGATTTACCAAATGGAGGGCGAGGGAGAGTTCTTTACGCGTCGCTGTGTGTGGAGTACAGGTGATCTAGAATTGTTTACCCTCTGGTTACACATTTAACATGTTGATAGAAATTAGGTAGAACTGATTTAAGTTCCCTGCATTAAAGTCTCCGGCCACTAGGAGCGCCACCTCTGGGTGAGCGGTTCCCTGTTTGCTTATTTCCTTATACAGCTGACTGAGCGCGGTCTTAGTGCCAGCATCCGTCTGTGGCGGTAAAGAAACAGCCACGAAAAGTATAGCTGAGAACTCTCTAGGCAAATAGTGTGGTCTGCATTTTATCACAAGATACTCTACTTCAGGCGGGCAAAATCTAGAGACTTCCTTTGATTTCGTGCACCAGCTGTTTACAAATATGCACAGACCGCCCCCAGTGTGCTGTTCTATCCTGCCGGTGCAGCGTGTATCCCGCTAGCTGAATATCCATGTCGTCATTCAGCCACGATTCTGTGAAACATAGGATATTACAGTTTTTGATGTCCCGTTGGTAGGATATTCGTTATCATACCTCGTCTAATTTATTGTCCAATGATTGCACATTGGCGAGTAATATTGACGGTAACGGCAGCTTTCCCACTAGCCTTCTGCGTATCCTTCTGAGGCACCCCGCTCTGTGTCTTCTGTACCTGCGTCTCTTCCTCTTGCAAATAACTGGGATGTTGGCCTTGTCAGGTGTTCGGAGAATGTCCTGTGCGTCCTGCTTGTTGAAGAAAAAAATCTTTGTCTAAACCGAGGTGAGTGATCGCTGTTCTGATATTCAGAAGCTCTTTTTTGCCATAAGATAGTTGCAGAAACATTATGTACAAAATAAGTTACAAATAACGGAAAAAACAAAACAATAATAGCACAATTGGTTGGGCGCCCGTAAAACTGCTGCCATTTCTTCTGGCGCCATTTTACCTCAACAGACACATCTTAACAACAACTGTTCAGGAGACCGCGTGAAATCAGGCCTTCATGGTCGAATTTCTGCAAAGAAACCACTACTAAGAAGGACATCAATAAGAAGAAGAAGAGACTTGCTCGGGCAATGAACATTAGACCGATGGAAATTTGTCCTTTGGGCTGATGAGTCCAAATTGGAGATTTTTGGTTCCAACTGCTGTGTCTTTGTGAGACGTGGTGTGGGTGAATGGATGATCTCGGGCCACAGAGAAGGAAAAGTAGCCAATAAGTGCTTAGCATATGTGGGAACTCATTCAAGACTGTTGGAAAAGCATTCCAGGTGAAGCTGGTTTAGAGAATGCCAAGCGTGTACAAAGCTGTCATTAAGTCAAAGCGTGGCTATTTGAAGAATCTCAAATATATTTTTATTTGCTTAACACTTTTTTGGTTACAACATGATTCCTTCCATATGTGTTATTTCATAGTTTTGATGTCTTCACTATTATTCTACAACATAGAAAATAGTAAAAATAAAGAACATCCCTTGAATGAGTAGGTGTTCTAAAACTTTTGACCGGTAGTGTATGTTCCCAAAATACAAAAACTGTCCAGTTGTGCAGATGAGACAAAGAGTGCAAAAAACATTCACCTGATTTTCCAAGAATGTTCCCAGAACACATCGTCTGTCCTTTAAAAGGCTCCCAGAACATTTCATTCGGTTGTGGTAACATTGTGGGGAAATGACAAGAGATACTGCATGTTCCCAAAACACAGAAAATGTCCAATTGTGCTGACATTCAGAAAATGTTTGTATCAGGATGCACAAAATATTCCTCTGATGTTGCAAAAATGTTAACAGAACAGCCTTTTCTTTTTTTCTTGAATCTCCCCAATTTCGTGGTTTCCAATTGTTAGTAGTTACTATCTTGTCTCATCGCTACAACTCCCGTACGGGCTCGGGAGAGACGAAGGTCGAAAGCCATGCGTCCTCTGAAACACAACCCAACCGCACTGCTTCTTAACTTCTTGGTGACAGGGGGCAGTATTTTCACGTCCGGATAAAATGCATGCCCAAATTCAACTGCCTGCTACTCATCCCCAGAAGATAAGATATGCATATTATTAGTAGATTTGAATGGAAAACACTGAAGTTTCTAAAACTGTTTGAATCATGTCTGAGTGTAACAGAACTTATTAAGCAGGCGAAACCCAGAGGAAAAACCATTCAGATATATATATATATATTTTTTTTTTTAGGTCACTCTTTTCAATGGGTTTTCATTGGGAACCCAGATTTCTAAGGGACCTTCTTGCAGTTCCTACCTCTTCCACTGGATGTCACCGGTCTTTAGAAATTGGTTGAGGGTTTTCCTTTGTGTAATGAAGAAGTAGCCCCGTTCAAAATGAGGGTCACTTCAAGTGTACTGTTTGTTAGAGGCACGTGACCAGAAAGGTAGCGTCAGTTTGTTTTCTTCCTGTATTGAACACAGATCATCCTGTCTTCAATTTTATCGATTATTTACTTTTAAAAATACCTAAAGTTGTATTACAAAAGTAGTTTGAAATGTTTTGGCAAAGTTTACAGGTAACTTGAGATATTTTGTATTCATGTTGCGCAAGTTGGAACCTGGTGTTTTTCTGGATCAAACGCTCCAAATAAATTGACATTTTGGATAGATAGATAGATAGATAGATAGATAGATAGATAGATAGATAGACATACACACACATATATATAGACGGAATTTATCAAACAAAAGGACCATTTGTGATGTTTATGGGACATATTGGAGTGCCAACAGAAGAAGCTCAAAGGCATGATTTATAATTTTATTTCTGCGTTTTGTGTCGCACCTGCAGGGTTGAAATATGTTCTCTCTTTGTTTACAGAGGTGCTACTCTCAGATAATAGCATTGTTTGTTTTCGCCAAAAAGCTTTTTTGAAATCTGACATGTTGGCTGGATCACAACACGTGTAGCTTTAATTTGGTATCTTACATGTGTGATTTCATGAAAGTTAGATTTTTATAGTAATTTATTTGAAGTTGGCGCTCTGCATTTTCTCTGGCTTTTGGCCAGAGAGGTTAACACAGCGTGCATCCAACCCAGAAGCCAGCCGCACCAATGTGTCGGAGGAAACACCGTGCACCTGACGACCTGGTTAGCGTGCACTGCGCCCGGCCCGCCACAGGAGTCGCTGGTGCGCGATGAGACAAGGATATCCCTACCGGCCAAACCCTCCCTGGCGCGGACAACGCTAGGCCAATTGTGCGTCGCCCCATGGACCTCCCGGTCGCGGCCGGCTGCGACAGAGCCTGGGCGCGAACCCAGGCGATGCAGTGCCCTAGACCACTGCGCCACCCGGGAGGCCACATAACTCCCAGAATATGTACAGTTGAAGTCGGAAGTTTACATACACTTAGGTTGGAGTCATTAAAACTCGTTTTTCAACCACTCCAAATTTCTTGTTAACAAACTATAGTTTAGGCAAGTCGGTTAAGGACATCTACTTTGTGCATGACACAAGTCATAATTGTTTACGACACAAGTCATAATTGTTTACAGAGAGATTATTTAACTTGTAATTCACTGTATCACAATTCCAGTGGGTCAGAAGTTTACATACACTAAGTTGACTGTGACTTTAAACAGCTTGGAAAATTCCAGAAAATTATGTCATGGCTTTTGAAGCTTCTGATAGGCTAATTGACATCATTGAGTCAATTGGAGGATGTATTTCAAGGCCTACCTTCAAACTCAGTGCCTCTGCTTGACATCATGGGAAAATCAAAAGAAATCAGCCAAGACATCAGAAAAAAAAATGGTAGACCTCCACAAGTCTGGTTCATCCTTGGGAGCAATTTCCAAACGCCTGAAGGTACCACATTCATCTGTACAAACAATAGTACACAAGTATAAACACCATGGGACCACGCAGCCGTCATACCGCTCAGGAAGGAGACGCGTTCTGTCTCCTAGCGATTAACCTACTCTGGTGCGAAAAGTGCAAATCAATCCCAGAACAACAGCTTTGTGAAGATGCTGGAGGAAACATGTACTAAAGTATCTATATCCACAGTAAAACTCGTCCTGTATCGACATAACCTGAAAGGCCACTCAGCAAGGAAGAAGCCACTGCTCCAAAACCGCCATAAAAAAGCCACACTACGGTTTGCAATTGCACATGGGGACAAAGATCGTACATTTTGGAGAAATGTCCTCTGGTCTGATGAAACAAAAATAGAACTGTTTGGCCATAATGACCAGCGTTATGGTTGGAGGAAAAGAGGGGGCTTGCAAGCCATAGAACACCCCAACCGTGAAGCATGGGGGTGGCAGCATCATGTTGTGGTGGTGCTTTGCTGCAGGAGAGACTGGTGCACTTCACAAAATAGACGGCTTCATGGAGGTAGGAAAATTATTTGGATATATTGAAGCAACATCTCAAGACAGTCAGGAAGTTAAAGCTCGGGTCACAAATGGGTCTTCTAAATGGATAATGACCCCAAGCATACTTCCAAAGTTGTTGGCCATCACAAAGCCCTGACCTCAATCCTATAGATTTGTGGGCAGAACTGAAAAAGCATGTGCGAGCAAGGAGGCCTACAAACCTGACTCAGTTACACAAGCTCTGTCAGGAGGAATGGGCCAAAACCTCACCCAACTTATTGTTGGAAGCTTGTGGAAGGCTTCCTGAAACACTTGACCCAAGTTAAACAATTTAAAAGCAATGCTACCAAATACTATTTGAGTGTATGTAAACTACTGACCCACTGGGAATGTGATGAAATAAATAAAAGCTGAAATAAATAATTCTCTACTATTATTCTGACATTTCACATTCTTAAAATAAAGTGGTGATCCTAACTGACCTAAGACAGGGAGCTTTTACTAGGATCAAATGTTAGGAATTGTGAAAAACTGAGTTTAAATGTTTTTGGCTAAGGTGTATGTAAACTTCCGACTTTAACTATAAATTAGGTTGTGGGAACAGTGTGAGTACATTAAAAGAGAAGTTCCCAAAACATGCTCAGTTGTGATGTCATTCAGGCAATGTTTATGTTAGGTTGCACAGGACATTCCCTTAATGTGGTAAGAATGAAATAAGGATGTTTTCATGACATTCATAGCATATCTGTTTTAGGTTGAACATAATATTCCATTGATGTTCACGCAATATACATTTCACCTTGTCTAGCAGGTCTACAGAACACTTCAAGGACATTGACAATGTTATATTTTAAGTTTTACCTAATATTACCACAACATTATCAGCATGCAAATAAAAGCATAAGAAAGCAGATTGGAACCTTTTAAATGTATTTAACAAGGCAAGTCAGTTAAGAGCAAATTATTATTTACAAATGACGGCCTACCCCGGCTAAACCCTAAACCGGACGAGGCTGGGCCAATTGTGCGCCGTCCTATGGGACTCCCAATCACGGCCGATTGTGATACAGAACCGGGGTCTGTAGTGTCACCTCTAGCACTGAGATGCAGCACCTTAGACCGCTGCGTCACTCAGGAGCCAATACATCACCATGATGTTTTTCTCCATATTTAATGGAAATTCACATATTAGGACTGTATTGTAGGTGATAGACACAAGTGGCATTTTTAATTAATTCATAGGAAATTTGAACAGTATTTAGAAATCATACAAACAACCATATTATTTACACTTAATATATTGACAATCTGCACATTATTTAATTCATAGGAAATCTAAAGAGCATTTAAACATGGATCTTGTGATCTCTGGGGCTCCTAGTATTATGTGATCTTCTGTATACTGCACCATACAACCCGAGAGCAAACAAATCCTCCTCCCACCCCTGGCCAGTCTGTGTTTAAGGCTGTCGGATCAGAGTGCTTCAGAACAAATATTCCGCCTCACACGAGAGGATGTTATGATAAGGAGGCAGCAGTCTGAGCCCGTTAGAGTTCCAGTACATCATACAAATGGGAACTGACAGTCTTGTTCGCTGCCCTCCCAATGCTGCTTTGTGAATGAGCCTCCCCTTTCAGCTCCCAAACACTTTGCCTTTAAAAAAAATGTTTTGCCTACAAACCCCTCTAGTCAGACCTCAGAGTGCTGTGGTCAGGTCAATTCATCGCTTCACTACAACAACCTTGGAGTCTTTTTCCATTGGCTGGACTTGGAGGTGGGGGCTGCTCACCAGTTAACTGTGCATGAAGCTTGCTCTTATCAAAGGATAGAGTTCATTAACTATTTTCACAAATCTTACACTTCAATAAAAAGCTATATTCTCAGTTTGATGAGTCATAGAAAAAGTGAAAAAGGACTATAAAGTCCATAGAACTACAAAGTCCTTGAACAAACAAAATAACTTTGGTTACCATTCAAGACCTCCAACTTACAAAGATCTGAAGACTACAATATCAATATCTTCAGACAACAAAAAAATACCACAACTAGCTTAAACATCATGCGAACACAACCGGGAGCTGAACTGAACTTCAAAAAGTCTCCTACAAAACCTCTCTTAAGAATTGCACACGTCGCATCGAATGTGGATCTAGCATGCCTGCCGATCATTCAGCGTGCTGTGTTTTAGGGACCACCCACTGTAGATGTCTGACTGTTGACATTTTTCACTAGATTCTACATGTAAAAAGTCAGTGAGCACTCAGTTCGCAAAGTACGTTCAGGAGGGGCTAGATACTCTAAACCAGCAAAAACTATTGGTGTGTCTGTGCCCTTATGGTCGTCAGTCAGAAGATTAAAGTCGGAGGGTGAAAGACCTCCTTACAACAATTATATCAACCTCTGAGAGGAAAGATCCCTCTACTGGATATATAGTTGTTTAGCAGACCTCACCGCATCCCAAATGGCACCCTGTTCCCTATATACGGGCCTGAAAATAACTCACCCGGCGGGCCGATGGGAGTCACATGCAGGCCAGGGCCAGCTGTGGAAACCAGCCATTTTTAATTGATGCTGTGATCAATGCTTCTACCCCCTTCAGGCCTTTTCCGTTGGTCGATTGAATAGGAGGCTCGACTTGCTGCGGCTAACGAACGCTGTCAGTTTGACAATAACAAGTGGTTGGGTTGGTTGGGGGAACAGGAAGAGAGGAGGCTTCCTGTTCTGAGAACTGAAGAGCCATTTGAAGCGTAAGATGTAGCAACTAGGAAGTAGACTGGGGTTTAAGTGAACATTACAGGGTAACGTTTATGTGGGGTTGATGCTTTGTAATCGTTGGTGGAATGACTTAATGTGATTGGGACCATTGCCCTGTATTGTGTGCAGTTTTTCAGATGGGACGTCAATCGGCTGTCCTAACTCTCTGTGGTCACTAAAGATCCATGGCACTTATCGTAAATTCCCAAACTGCCCCTCATACCATCATGGACACCAAATCATCCCCAGCTTCCAATTGGCTTTCGTCCTCTCCCCTGTAACTATTCCCCAGGTCGTTGCTGTAACTGAGAATGTGTTCTCAGTCAACTTACCTGGTAAAATAAATAACAAAATACTTAATGTGTCAGCTTAGCTACCATGTGTTTAGACTTTCTCTGTGGATGATGTGTTGGCTACAAACAGAGGGGGGCTCAAGTGTGCTTCCCATGGGCTAGTGGGGGGGCTAGTGGGCTTCCTATGGGCTAGTGGGAGGGCTAGTGGGCTTCCTATGGGGTAGTGGGAGGGCTAGTGGGCTTCCTATGGGCTAGTGGGAGGTCTTGTTGTTTTGAGAGTACTCCTAATGAACAAGTTATTTTCTGAGAATTAACTTAAAATTTTACATTTATCCTTCAGTAGATTTTCCTTAAAGTTTAAACTGTCTGTGATTAACTCCGATAGCAATGCTGTTCTGCGGTATGCTCTTTGAAAATGATCACAGTGCATGTCTCCAAAATGTCCTTGTACTGTATAAGTGATCGTTAGCATAGCGTAAGTGCCTTCAGCTTCACTAAGAGGAAGAAATATACAAATTTGGGCACCATAGTTCCTAGCTACACGCCATGTTCTGTCAAGCCAGCAAATGAAAAGAGAAGTCAATGTAGCCCAACTCCTTCATTTTTACAGATCTCAAACCTTCCAAAATAGACTTGTGTCAATGAGCACAGTGTGAAAATCAGTTAAAAACAACTGAAGCGACCGCCTAGTCAGTCCCCACTGGCAGAGACCGAGGCCGCCTATTCAGTCCCCACTGGCAGAGACCCGAGGCCGCCTAGTCAGTCCCCACTGGCAGAGACCCGAGGCCGCCTATTCAGTCCCCACTGGCAGAGACCCGAGGCCGCCTATTCAGTCCCCACTGGCAGAGACCCGAGGCCGCCTATTCAGTCCCCACTGGCAGAGACCGAGGCCGCCTATTCAGTCCCCACTGGCAGAGACCGAGGCCGCCTATTCAGTCCCCACTGGCAGAGACCGAGGCCGCCTATTCAGTCCCCACTGGCAGAGACCGAGGCCGCCTATTCAGTCCCCACTGGCAGAGACCGAGGCCGCCTATTCAGTCCCCACTGGCAGAGTCCGAGGCCGCCTATTCAGTCCCCACTGGCAGAGACCGAGGCCGCCTATTCAGTCCCCACTGACAATGGAACCAGATAGAGTTTACCATCTTTCCTCTGAATAAAGAGTCAGTGGTGTTGCCGTCCCCTCGCCTCTTAAATAACAGCTATCCCACAGGGCCGTGGGCTGGGAACAAAAGGGCATTGTGGGGCTGTGCAGGTGGGACCTGGAAGGGCCGGCAGGCTGGGAGTCCATTTCAAACCTCCACGTAAGCAGAGACTGCGTCACACACACACACAGCCAAGCTCGCTGGGCACACACCCTTTCTCATGGGCTTCAATGCTCCCAAAAACTCAGGTTACCGGTTCACACAATCCCTGCCTCTGCTGGAGGGAACAGAGGAGCCAGGGCTGCTCAACAGTGTATAATGACAGACGGAGCCTGGTGTTTCTGGTCAAAACACGGCGGAGCAGACTCAACAACAACCATAAACAACTTCAAAAACAGACACAGCATTGCTAACCTTTCAGGCAATACAAAAAGGCAGCAGTTGAATTTCTCCTGACAAAATAAACAGTAACATTTAAAAAGGGAAAGAAACGTATCCACATGACTAACCAACGAAACAAAAAGGTCAACTGCTCTGACTAACATATGGAAAGAGCCGGCTCTCTGTAACCAAATTAATCAATGACACAATGAGATTCAGCACCTCTAAATAGTGAGTGGAATCGAATGCTGACATGAAACTAATAACCATCACTAATGCTGTGAGGGCCATATCTCTGTAACTCTCTGGCTCAGCCCCCCAGTGACTTGGAGGGAAGGGGGTAGCTTAACTGAAACCTCATTACAACCGGCTTGCATCATGACCATGAGTTTGGTGATTGAACTCCACGGACCCGAGAGACCCCCGAGAGACCCCCTGAGCGAACAACCGATGGTCAACTAATCCCGGCGGAAAATCTCCTCGACAGACCAATAAAAGTTGACCAGAGATTTGAGACAATAGTTCTACTATTAGGAACCAACAGAAGTGAACCGGTTAGATGGCAGACAGAAGTGAAAAAGGCAATCCTCATAACAACTTGCCAAGTCATGAGACTAAGCAACCTGACGGAGGAATTTTAAGTGTAAATGAAATGGGAATGACGTTTTAAATGAGCGCTTTCAAATCAATGTTATTTAAGCCATTTGCCTGATGAATCTGGCAGCTTTGAAACCCCTTAGTCGTATTAATGCGGATTCAAAGTGCAGTCACAATGCTGCCTGTAAACAGCCAGAGAAATCAAATGTTTCAAAGCAAGATTCTGCCCAATGTTTCCCTCTATGAGAGAACCAACCATGGAAGAACTATTTTGACAAAGTGCTGCAGTACTCCCAATAGAAACATGGGGCCGGAGAGGAGACAGTACCCACAAACATCGAGGAGGGAATTCTTCTGCACTGAATTGGGACTGTGACAATACCAGTACCGCAATAGTTTTTCCACTGCAAAAATGATAACATGAAGCAGACTACCCTCTTTGGTCCTTTATAAACCCTGCTGAATGTTAAATATTGTGTGCTATAGAAAATAAATTATGTGAATTTTGATGAAAACATAAATTATACTTGTTTCCAACATTAGGGATGTTTTCCTAAAGTTAAATCCGCTTCGTGTTTTGTTTCCTTGCCACGATACTAAGGAGTATGGTGATACTGGTATTGCCCCGGCCCTACACTGACTGTTAGCTTCAGCATCAGGTAGCCTTGCCCAGTGCTGACACATTCCCCTCCATCTAGAGCTGCCTGGGACCGTGTGTGGGGTGGAAGGGGAGTATCCATCACTTTCTCTAGGGAAACAAGAGGGCCAGGGAACAATCTCGTTGACATATTGATTAAAAAGAAAAATGGGAGGGGAAAAGGAAGCCCTATCATTCTTATTCATTCCAACAGAAACAAAAACGGCCCACCTGACCTAGACGAACATGAGAATTATCATCTGCTGTAATAAACCTGAGCTGAAGGGACACGTCACTAGTTGTGCTGAAGTTTCTGCGTCTTTGGCGTGAACTTCCTCTCAGGCAAGCAAACAAACCAGCAGCTTATGGTCGGAGAGGAGAAATTAGATTCCGAGCAGATATCCGCCACATGTGCCGGACGGTCGGAAACTGGTCCACCAAGAGGAGAAGTTCCCCATTTCGGTTTCAGATAATGTGGGCAGGCGGGGGGGGGGGGGGGGGGGGGATAAAACAACGGCACGACCTGGGATGTTTCGCAAGATGTAGAAAATATGCATTTCGCAAGTTGACGGTTTGAAACCATCCACCTCCACCTGTCAATTCAGATAAAGGGTTGGTCAGAAAGGAAGAGGAAAGACTATATCAGAGCCTCAATAGCAGCCCGATGCAAAGAAAGGAAATCAGCTTTCTCTGCCTGTGAGCTTTTTTTTGTTAAACCACAGACAGTGGTGGTGTCATTGGGTAGAAATACCATTGGTAGTCACATGAGTTGATTTTTAATTTCTAAAGAGGTAACAAACACAGCCACCACTATGAAGACCCTAACCATAAAGATGATGTCGGATCAGAGAGTCAGTTGGACATTATATTTAACATTCGAGACATTTAGCAGAAACTATTTTCCAGAGCGACTTACAGTAATGAGTGCATACATTTTCGTACTGGTCCCCCCCCCCCCCCATGGGAATTGAACCCGCAACCCTGGTGCCATGCTCTCCCAACTGAGTCACACAGGACCTGTGTGGCAGGACATCTGCACAGACTCTCGCTTTGTCCCTCTCCAACCTGCTGTTTGGTTTGCTTGCCTGAAGAGGTTTAAGTCCAAATCCCATTCCTGATTGGAGGATAACTGGGTCACCATGTAAGAGATAAAAGTTAATGACGAATGTTACGCAACACAGGAAACTGGACTCTGGTGTACCATTCAGAGCGCCCTTTTGGGAGGTGTGCCTCTGTCCAATAAGGTCATTTCTGGGAAATAGTTCACGGCAATTGAACATCCCTAGATGGAAAACTTCAGTATCGCGTCACTGGACAAGAAAACATGTTCAATTCACAGTTGAGAGTTCATGCCCAATTACGTTTGAACAATGGCAGGTCTACCAATTTAATAGCAATTAAGTTAATTTGCCAACATTTTGGTAGCGAAGTTCTCTAGCTTTTATTTAAAACAAATAAAAGAGTAGAAATCTATCAAACTTTGGACTAAAGCTGGGATGCCCTGACTTTGAAATGTCTATCTAGTTCATAATAACGTGTGATGATCACATACAGGATGTATGTAAACGCACTAGGTTTTCACATTCTCCACATTAGAATTTTGGCCTACGGAGGAAGACTCGTTTAAACATGTTCGTACCAGTCTTCCTGCATTACCATAACATTTTCTTGACCTCTAATGGCATCCTGCTCGAGTCTACTCATTCAAATGAATCTTACCAGATACCTTCCAAAACAGGACATGTCTGAATAGAGATATTTTTTTGCAGGTCATCTGAATTTAGGCCTAGTGCTGAATTTAGGCCTAGTGCTGAATTTAGGCCTAGTGCTAGTAGAGGCAACATGCCATGGTCTCACCTGCTATATACACATGTCTGATAAACAATTTAAAGTCACAAAAGTAGCTACACAATCAGTTTGTTTCATACCACTATAGCAGTTGCTGATGGCAAGTGGGAGTGTTGTGTGCATGTGTGTGAACAATGTGTGTGCGTGTCGTTTAGTTCAGTGCCCACTGCTTGGCTATGGAATGTAGGTGGAATGCAGAGAAATTCCTCCCACCCAGAGTTATTCAGAGCGCTTGGCCCCCACTGTGATGGGGGTATTTGGAGGAGGTCAGGACCCCACCATCTCCCCATCTTCCCTCTGAGCAGGGGAAGCCCCATTAACCTCTCCCGGGAGCCCTCAGCTCTCATCAAGCCACAAACCAGACCAATAGTACTGCTGGTGCCTCTCACACACACCACGTCCTCATCCCAAACTAGACTACTTTCAGTGATGATAAAATAAATTTACTTTCAGGGAGAAAAAAAAAAACGTAACTTCTGCAGCATGAATCGTCATGGAGCTGAAAAGACTTGGTTGCTTGGTGAGAATTGATGTGGATGAGGTGTCCCCCGCCCCCAGGGCTCCCCCCCAGCATGTCAGTGCGATTGTGCACAGTGCCCCAACGAGCACACTCCCCATTAATGTCCCACTGGCCAACATGCTGGAAGTGGAGCATGGCCTCCGGGGAGGAGGAGAAAAGGGGGAATCATGAGACAGGATGACCACTGGTTTTAGGAGGAGCGGTGAGGCAGGATGAACACTGGTTTTAGGAGGAGCGGTGAGGCAGGATGAACACTGGTTTTAGGAGGAGCGGTGAGCTTAATATCGCTCTCCCTTTTCAACCGTGGCTTGGCCAATCCCAACGCACTTGTCAAATGCAGGTATGGAACACATCCCTACGGCAGCCACGAAGAGAGGTTCTATGAAAAGTAGCCATTCCCTGGAAAATCATTCAATGAGGCTCCTGATGACATAGAATACACAGAAATCCAAGCATCTGACAACTATGAGCCATGACACCATCAGATCTCTCAACTGATGTTACTTCTCCGATGCTAAAAGATGCAAAATCTCAAGGTCTCCGGAACATTCTAGACAAAGATAAACACAACCACCATAGAAACCTGTACTGGAGGCCAACCTTGGTCTAAAGTGTTCAAAAACAATGTATTTATGTATTTGGGTGTTATGTTTTGTTTGTGAAATTGTCTTTAAAATTAACCTTGGGTTAATGAGAAGCATCATAACTTCCTCTGCAGCAAGTCTCCGGGCACCGAAGACGTGGATGTCATTTAAGGCACCCCCCCCCCTAACCCCACCTACCTCTCGGATTCAGAGGGGTTGGGTTAAATGGAGGAAGACACATTTCAGTTGTACAACTGACTGGGTATCGCTCTTTCCCACTGGAGTTGAAGTAGGCAAAGGAAGGTGTTAAATATTCACTCTGCTGTCTCAGAACATAGAGTTGAGTGGAAACTTAGACACAGGTGATTTACCCAAGTTAATCAATATTTTCACCAGACACAAGTGGAACAAAGTTCGTAAAAACACATGCAGTGTTCTGCGAATATCAAAAGGAGGTTTTTTATTGTCGTTTTCTTATTGGACTTTTGTGTTTAATGGTCCGACTTTGACCGTAACTCTCCAACCATCTGGCCAGCTGTTATATCAGGTTTACAGAAGAATATTTCCAGTCCAACTCAAAATGACACATTGCTCATACCGTAAAAACAGCCCATGCGTCGACCGTTTACAATCTTCACATCCAAGTGTGGTAGTATCACAGTCTCAGCAAGTTAAACCAAGGTGGTGCCCTTTCCAGCCCCAGCACTGCTCTAGGACACTGTTGCCTAGGACCCTGTTGCCTAGGATATTACAGTTAGAGTACTCTTAGGCTGGAGATGGACAGCAGTGTAGCTAGCATGGGAGTCTGTAGAATATAGTTCATGAACTGTCCATGACTTTGCCTGAGATACTGGCTGCTGCAGTCATGAGCAGAGATCATCAGAGATGATGTTTGGAGCCGCTGTCTTCGTACACAGCAGGATCTTTCGCTGGTGATGCAAGCTGACACCTTAAACCACACGGCCCCACTGGGGGGGTACACCATGAATCACACGGACCCACAGGGGGGTACACCATGAATCACACGGACCCACGGGGGGGATACCATGAATCACACGGACCCACGGGGGGGTATACCATGAATCACACGGACCCACGGGGGGGTATACCATGAATCACACGGACCCACAGGGGGGGTACACCATGAATCACACGGACCCACGGGGGGATACCATGAATCACACGGACCCATGGGGGGGGTATACCATGAATCACACGGACCCACGGGGGGGTAACACTATGAATCACACGGACCCACGGGGGGGTAACACTATGAATCACACGGACCCACAGGGGGGATACCATGAATCACACGGACCCACAGGGGGGGGTACACCATGAATCACACGGACCCACGGGGGGGGGGGTACACCATGAATCACACGGACCCACGGGGGGGGGGGGGTACACCATGAATCACACGGACCCACGGGGGGGTAACACCATGAATCACACGACCCGCGGGGGGGTACACCATGAATCACACGGACCCACGGGGGGGTACACCATGAATCACACGGACCCACACCATGAATCACACGGACCCACGGGGGGGGGGGGGGGGGGGGGGGATACCATGAATCACACATGGCCGATAGTGGGTACACGATGAAAGCACCTCTCCCCTAAAAAAAATGTAATAATTCTTAACACAAAAAGCTAGAAGCCCATGGGAGCCCCTCTCAGGTCAAGGGTGGCAGGGGTCTGCACCCCCCCTCCCTCTAAATATCCCTCTTTCTTACGTTCTCTCTTGCTCAACTCATCCGTCCCCACTGTGAGCAGAGGCAACAGCAGCAGCGCAATTCACAGGGTTTCTGCGGGCCCTCCCCAGTCACGTGAAAGCGACTAGAGTCCAAATCTGCCCAGAGAATCACATGCATGGCCTCTCCTCGTGCACCACTGACAGGTAGGGAGTGAAGGAGAGAGAGAGAGAGAGAGCGCACGCAAGAAATATGCAAAGTTGGCACTGTAGTAGAACTGCCTAGTTCTCTCCATCCATTATGTTTTTTGGCGACGTCTAGGACACTAGAAAGTGCATCTGGCTATTCCTGCCTTGGATATTTTCATGCAATCACATTTAGCTCATACTTTTATAGATACATGGCGCTGAAGTATTTTTATTCGGTGATCAAATAGCCCTTGTGCCTAACTAAGAACATCATTGCAAAATATCAGTTGGACGTTGCTTTCAGCGTTGGCATTTTGACAGTTAGTTCCAGGAAAGGTGAGCTTTGGCCACAACTTTAAGTCTGAGCCTGGAGACATTAAAACAGAGCAAACGAATCACATCAGTGACGTCAGATCAGCATGTTGTACGAAAGCTGTGGAGCTGACCGTCACGGGAGGGGGGGGGGGTCAGACAGGTTCCTGACCGTCACGGGAGGGGGGGGGGGGGGGGGTCAGACAGGTTCCTGACCGTCACGGGAGGGGGGGGGGGTCAGACAGGTTCCTGACCGTCACAGGAGGGGGGTCAGACAGGTTCCTGACCGTCACGGGAGGGGGGGGTCAGACAGGTTCCTGACCGTCACGGGAGGGGGGGGTCAGACAGGTTCCTGACCGTCACGGGAGGGGGTCAGACAGGTTCCTGACCGTCACGGGAGGGGGTCAGACAGGTTCCTGACCGTCACGGGAGGGGGGGGGGGGGTCAGACAGGTTCCTGACCGTCACGGGAGGAGGGGTCAGACAGGTTCCTGACCGTCATGGGGGGGGGGGTCAGACAGATTCCTGACCTTCAAGATCACGAGATGCTAACAAGAGCCTCCGACAACACATGTAGTCCACAGGAGGTTGGTGACACCTTAATTGGGGAGAATAGGCACATGGTTATGGCTGAAGCGGAATCTGTGGAATGGTATCAAATGCGCCAAACACATGGTTTCCATGTGTTTGATGCCAGTCCATTCGCTCAGTTCCGTCCTTCCCCTCAGCAGCCTCCACTGACGTAATCTCTTCCGAGACTCATTCAAACTGGCTCGTGGATAGTTGAAGAAAAGTGCTACCATCTCTGTGGTCGAAGGGCAGGGATACTCCGATGAGGGCAAAAATGTGAATATGGCTGCATTCAGCCAGGCACAAGCCAGCGTTTTCAGCTGCTTGAGGAAACATGGCTTGAAACAAAAACAACTTGACCTGAAAAGCACAAAGAAAGACAAAAAAGGAAAACAAGTGTGGAACAGTGACCCTAGGGGAGTGTGTGGAGGCCAAGGCAGCTGCCCGGATGAACGCACGGTGGAAGAAAGGCGTGGCTAAGTAAACATTTCTAAGCCCTTCCAAAAACAGCTTTGACTGTAACAAATGGGAGGGCCGCCCGAGCTGAACATGCCAGCCAGGGGACGTTATTATAACACAGCAAATTCAAAGCAAGGTCCTCATACAATGCATAAATGGACATATAAACTGCTTTGGGAGAAACAGAGATTGCACAACTTGTTTGTTTCTCTGCCACTATACATTAGCACATCAGCAGAAGAAAGAAGTGGAGCAATACATGAACAGAATGTTGTTAGGAGCTTGGCAGCTAATCGTCAGAGGCACTGGCCAATATTTAGCTGTCCTTGACCCCACCTTCTGGAAAATATTAAACCAAAACTACAAGCCATGCATTCTTTATCAGCATTCAAGACTGCCCTTCTCCCCCCTGTAAGCCTCTAGAACACAACAATAATATAACACATCATGCAACAATTTCAACAACTTTACAGAGTTACGGCTCATAGAAGGAAATCAGTCTATTGAAATAAATAAATTAGGCCCTGATCTAACCAATCAGAATGAGGCTTTCCCTAAAAAGCTTTATTACAGACGGAAATACTCATGGTAGAGGAATTAACATTAAATTCTCTGGCAACAAATCTGGTGAACATTCCTGCAGTCACCATGCCAGTTGCACGCTCCCTCAAAACTTGAGAGATATGTGGCATTGTGTGGTGTGTACAAAACTGTACATTTTAGAGTGGCCTTTTGTCCCCAGCACAAGGTGCACCTGTGTACTGGTCATGCTGTTTAATCAGCTTCTTGATATGCCAGACCTGTGAGGTGGATGGATTATCTTGGCAAAGGAGAAAATGCTCACTAACAGGGATGTAAACAAATTTGTGCTCAAAATTGAAGCGAAATAAGCTTTGTGCGTGTGGACAATTTCTGGGACCTTTATTTCAGCTCATGAAACATGGGACCAATACTTTACATGTTGCGTTTATATTTTTGTTCAGTGTATACTTACTTGCTGCTTTAACTTTGAAGTCGTGTGTAGTGTTAGCGACATATGATTTTTGGAGGTCTGTTTTCAGAACATGTCATGTGAAAGTGTGTGTGTGTGTACACGTCGATGTCTGTGTGTATGTTGGCTGTGTGTTGAATGCATATATGGAGGGCCTGCAGGAGACCCGTTGTTTTAACTGGTAATCTGGCCCTGATTAGGCAGGGACCCATGTGTTTACTTTTCACATGTAATCTCCAGCTTGCCTCGTCCTGCTGCTAACTAAACAGAATCTGGGAGGGGACCCCTAGGCCTGCTCACACGCCTAATGGGGATGGAAATATCCGGGCCTTTTGTTAGCGGCCTCCAGCTCTGAGTGTTGAGCTAACCCCGGGCTTTAAACAGCCAGTTCTGGTGAACGTGGAGAGGCCCAGGCAGGCTGGTTAGACAAAACAGTCAAACTCAGCCTCCAACCCTCTGGAGTCCAGGGCCAACCCACAACCCACTGGGGCAGGGCCATAGAAAACAGACCTACAACTAGGCCGCTCTCTCTCTCAACAAAACATTACCATCGGAAACCCAACGGCTATCAGGTAAGGTCTTGGTTAAAAGATAGCCATTAAAACGAAAAACATTTGCCCCCAAATCCATTTAAAAGATTATACATTAACATAGGCTTCTAAGAACATCCCTTCTGTTCCAAAACCACAGTCAAACATTATCCAGCAATAGTCGTTCATGCTGATGATGCTGTAGCGCCGCACACGTCGAGCGTGAGACATGTGTTTTCAGTGAACACAGTAGTATTGGCTCCCCCGTCTTAAATCATATACCAATTATCACAAATAGCATTAGGCTTTTTCAGAACGAGTTGGAGAGTGGAGAAAGACAAAAGCTGGCTTCTGACCCCCCCCCCCCCCCCCCCCCCCCCCCCCCATGTGAAGAATAGAATTTGAGAGCATTCCAGCCCCTGGTCTGCCTAGCAACAGTGCATTTCAGATGCTTCGGGCTGCTCCAGTCTTATGCTCGTTATAAACATTGCCATTGCTCTGCATTTACCCAGGCACGTCTTGAACCTTGGCCAGGAGTTTTATGGAATGGATAACGGTGAGAGCTACTTTCAGAGCTACTTTTCAATAAGTGTCTGACTCAAAGTTGCGTTGTTTGTGTGATTAAAAAAAATGTCACATCCATCACTATAAAATGTAGAGGTTAGAACATCTCTGAATCAAACCCTGAAAAACAGACGTGTTTCCCACTAGATACTAGAAGAAGAAGTGTAAACAGGGCAATATATTGAATGCGAATATTTGTCAAAGAAATACTAGTAAAACCAATCCTCTCTGCAAAAAAAATCTGTCTGGAAAATCCCAATCCTTGGATTAAAATGATTCAGTAAAAACTAAAAATGTTGAAAGCTACGCTGAGTCATTGAAAACCGATCTGTCTGCGGCCATCTCCTCCACAAAACATAAACATAGCGCCTTTTAACATACCTTGATGGTGGAGTTGGCAGTGGACATAGGAGCTGCGGTCAAACCAGTTCTGGATGACCAGATCAAAGCACTCAGCAGTAGTCATGTGATTCAGTGGGAGGAGATCGGTGGCTCCCCTCGACTCCAACGGCTCCATACTATCCCCAAGAAGTAAAGTGCCTCATTTTACACTCAAACGCTACTTGCCGACCCTGCATTGAACACTGGACAGTAAGCGTGTACAGAGAAGATCCTCTGGTCTGGTCAATGTCAAAGGAGCTGACGTTAACAACATACGATAAGAAACTGATCCATAGGACCACTCTCCACGACGTTTCATGACTTTGGAAGATCTAGAACTAGCGCCGGGACGACACCAGTATCACCATACTCCTTAGTATTGTGGCAAGGAAACAAAACACGAAGCGGATGTAACTTCTTTAGGAAAACAGTTGGAAACAAACAAACATTGTGTTGTCATCCTGAGTCACATGTATTTATTTTCCAAGCTATAACACACAATATTTTATATACCGCAGGTTTTTAAAGGACCAAAGAGCTGGATCTGCATCGGGTTTTCATTTCTGACATGGATAACATATCGCAACACTGGTACCATCCCAGCCCTATCTAGAACTTTGGTTGATGAGCATTGACCTGACATTATGTATAGGTTAACAGTCTGAAGTGAACATTTGCAGCTCTTTCTAGAAATCACACCCATGCTGGTATCCTTTTTCCATATGACTTCACTGACACCCACAGTCTTTGAGATGACGTGAGGTCATACTCTTTGAAGGGCCATGGGGTTTGTTCTTCATAGGCTTTCCCTCTACTTCACCCATGGAGTCATTGGGCATCCAGATGTTAACCAGCTACTAATCTGACTCCAAAACAGCCGCTCCCCCCAGCTGTTCAGTGACCATCCCAGTGTTGGAGCCACGATGACTCATTCTATCACGATGACAGGATAACAAGATGTTAATGACATGATGCCCCCCCCCCCCCCAGGCTGAAAACAACTGAAGACAAACACGACTTAAGCCCAAATATTTATTGAAATCTTCCATATCGCCACCAGCTTGACAATTGAGTCAAGCTGTGTTTGAAACCTAAGCCCTGAACAGCATCAGCTAAATAAAATGTGAGATGAAATTACTTCAGGAAACTCTCAATTATGGATCCTAAGCAATGTGCAGAGGGGATTTTGTCTTTTTTCCCCCAGAAATGTCTACTTGGTGATTTTTGGAAGGGGTGTAGTCCAAAGGAAGTGTGCTTCACAAATTACCTCTGGTCTGATGAGACTGCCGATAATAGCAAGGGGTTTGTGCAGTTAAGAATACAAGCTACCAGCCAAGGTTATGAGGAGTTTAAACGAGGTGTACAAACACTAATCAAAACGACAACCACAGTACAAGATATAGGCTACTTTAGTCGAGCCCTGAATGCTGACTGGATGACAGCGGTGGTATATTTAAGTCCTTACGCACGACGCAACGCAGAGTGCTTGGACACATGATGGTAGGGCATACACTTTTCCAGGGGAGGGCATATCTTATCCTGCATCAGACTGTCGGTCTACTGTAAACCACAACGTCAGAACTCCTGCCACATCCGCTGGAAATGCAAACAAATTAATTGCGACCCCGTGGGTAGGGAACACCCATTGGCCACATACCAGCTTCTTCTTTTCCAACGGAAACTTCTGTCCTTCAGAAGCAAAAAGCACAATAGTCAGGTTCCACTACGATCAGCCTTTCAAGTGCCAACTGGTCAGTTGAGGTGAAGGCCCTGGTCAATTGTGTCCAGTTTCATTGTAAACATACCACAGAGCCAAGCAAGAGCTCCAATAACTTAAAATGGCCAAGCTGAGAAAATATGGACGAAAAGCCAATGGAGGTGCAGCTTTTCTTGTTTGAGTGACCGGTTGAGGACGCGGTTGGGGGATGTTCTGGCCCGAGGCAGTGCAAGTGATAGTCTCTCTTCCATTAGACCTCAACCTCAAAATGTAGACAGGATATGTAGGGCACCAACTGGATGAATAAATCAACATACATGGCGAAGCCATGAAACTTCTCCAAAAAAGGTCGGCCACATAATGTATCGTACCTACCATTACATCATCTCCCTCAAATACTAACTTTGATTAGACCTCTATGAATTAAAGCTGCAATATGGAACTTTTTTGGGTGACCCGACCAAAACTCACATAGAAATGTGAGTTATAGATCATTCAGTCTCATTGAAAGCAAGTCTAAGAAGCGGTAGATATGTTCTATGTGCACTATTTCTATGCTTCGGTTCTTAAATTTTGTTTTTGCTTCTTGTACACCAGCTTCAAATAGCTGAAAACAATAGTTTTGGTTATGGAAAATATACTTCACAGTGGTTTAGATGGCACAATGATTCTCTACACTAAATATTGCTTGGTTCTGTCACAAACTTGAAATTAAGTGAACTATTAGAATTTTTGCAACCAGGAAATGGCGGAGCGATTTCTGCATAGTGCATCTTTAAATAAGGGACCTTGCGAGACATGAGACATTCAGTGTGCCCAATCGAGTCTTCCCTGTAGTTAGTGTGAAGCATACGAATAGACTTCAAAGAAACACCTGACCTTAATGTGTAACCGTCACTGTAGATAGCAAGGGAAGAAGCAATCCATGCCTTTGAATTATTTACATCCTAAGAAACTGTGTCAGCCAGAGGAGAAAGAGACGTTTGACTAAATTCTCTTTTGATCTCTCATCAGTAAGACAACTGTAGTTTACGAGTAGTCAACGAGGTTCTGACTTAACACACCTGCTTTTTGAAACGTCGGCAACACCTGTCGGATGGCTCATCTTCTACCAGCAAGGGTTGTTCAGGGAGGACAAAACAGCTACGAATAGCTCCACAAAACTCTTTGATATTCCTGAGGCAACATTTCAGTGAGTGATTCAGTTTGCAGACGCAAACCGAGGCATTTCGCTTTATCTGACTCAAAATCACAATGTAGATTATACAATATGAGTGCTGGGGTGGAGTACAACACACCAGCCGTCCTTGAAAGCACACAACATGTCCAGCTAGAGCATTTCAATAGGATGTGGAAGCCTGAAGGCATTTGCCTGAGCATTAGCCTAATTATGTCTAATATTGAAACTACACTATATACACAAAAGTATGTGAACACCCCTACAAATTAGTGGATTCAGCCACACCCGTTGCTGACAGGTGTATACAATTCGAGCACACATCTATGCAATCTCTATCGACAAACACTGGCAGTATAATGGCCTTACTGAAGAGCTCAGTGACTTTCAACGTGTCACTGTCATATGATGGCACCTTTCCAGCAAGTCAGTTAGTCAAATTTCTGCCCTGCTAGAGCTGCCTCGGTAAACTGTAAGCGCTGTTATTGTGAAGTGGAAGGGTCTAGGAGCAACAACGGCTCAGCCGCGAAGCAGTAGGCCACACAAGCTCACAGAACGGGACGCCAGTTGCAACACTCACTACCGAGTTCCAAACTGCCTCTGGAAGCAACGTCAGCACAATAACTGTTCGTCAGGAGCTTCATGAAATTGGTTTCCATTGCCGAGTTCGACAGACTAATCTGGGTTTGGCAGATGCCAAGAGAACGCTACTTTCCGCAATGCATTGTGCCAAGTGTAAAGTTTGGTGGATGAGGAATATTGGTCTGGGGCTGTTTTTCCATTGTTCGGGCTAGGCCCCTTAGTTCCAGTGGAGGGAAATCTGAACGCTACCACATACAATGACATTCTAGGCGATTCTGTGCTTCCAACTTTATGGCAACAGTTTGGGGAACTCCCTTTCCTGTTTCAGCATGACAATGCTCCTGTGCACAAAGCGAGGTCCATACAGAAATGGTTTGTCGAGATCGGTGTGGAAGAACTTGACTGTCCTGCAGAGCCCATCGAACACCTTTGGGATGAATTGGAACACTGACTGTGAGCCAGGCCTAATCACCCAACATCAGTGCCCAAACTCACGAATGCTCTTGTGGCTGAAAGGAAGCAAGTCCCCACAGCAATGTTCCAACATCTAGTGGAAAGCCTTCCCAGAGGAGTGGAGGCTGTTATAACAGCAATGGGGAACCAACTCCATATTAATGCCCATGATTTCGTAATGAGATGTTCGATGAGCAGATGTCCACACACTTTTGGTCATGTAGTGCATATCTATGCAAACTCTGACAAACCCATGACTAAGATATTTCCCTCAACTTCTTCAGCTTTTAAGTGTAATAAAATATCTGATATGGGATTGTGTTTACTGCTATGCTTTCTGTAATGCAAGTCCCTGCAAGCTATTGACACAATGATGCCTCACTAAATAAAACATGCCAATTATGGGTTTGGCTTATGATGTCTTGCTCTACTAAATGAAAAAAAGGGTATAATATATACTTAACATTCATTATTGTCTCTATATTTCATTGGCCCAAGGATCAGTAGAGAGAAGACTAAAGTTCAACCGGGAAACTATTGTGTGCAGAAAAGGGCTTGGGCCTCTGAGGTCCAACAGTGGAGTTGAGTTTGTTGGAATTTTACCTTTGTGCGGTGAGGGGATACTGATGGTTTGCCTTAGCCCATTATCCCGGACAAGAAACACCACAATGGGATCCAGCTCTCTTTCCATCCATTTCTTTAGCTTTCAACGTCCTATTCATCTTTCATTATCTGTACCGTTCCAAAAGCCAATGTCTCATGTTGCAACAAATTCTCATCTCACAATCTTTCCTTTCTAAAAAGCTGTCATTCATCCCGGGCTGATCTTTGCATTATATGGCTGTGTTGAGAAAGGAAGCCCAAGTCTGATATATTTTTTTCACTAATAGGTCTTTTGACCAATCAGTTCAGCTCTGAAAAAGAGCTGATGTGAAAAGATCTGAAAATATCAGAATTGGGCTGCCTGTTAATACGCCTATGTCACTCATTAACCCTTAAGAGTCTATTGATGCACCCGTGCAGCAATCTATTTAACATAATACAAAAATCTCCATCAAAATCTGCTAGTTTTAACAGCGCTGTTTGTCAGACCAGGGGACATCACGAAAAATGTCTAACATCTGAATGGTTTGGCCTACTAACTATGACCACCACAATGGTGTCCTCCATTCTGCTGTACAATCCCCACAGGACTTGTCTGAAGTTGGTACCGCCAATATGTGATCTTCTGTCTGTAGCGTCCAAACTAATATGACTCCACTATGGAAAGGGAAGACTCTCACGAACACGATGGTGGTAAAAATGAGTGTCCAAAAAACAAAAATAATTGCTGAGCTTTCTTATATCTCCTAGACATAGGACAGACACTTCAAATCCTTATGAGTGTCTTGTTTTGCCATTTATGAATGTGTTATTCAATTCATTTCTATGGGCTATAGCAATAAAGGCCAAATTCAATATTTTATCAAAAGCATTTTAAATATTTTGTTTGACACTTACAGGGGTCCTAAAATTATAAATCAAATAGCTAAATGAGCCATGGTATGACCATCTTAAAACAATTCCATGTTAGTTTAGGAGAATACCCACCCCACCATGAACCAGGTAGCCTAGCGGTTAGAAGGTTGGTGGATCGAATCCCTGAGCTGACAAGGTAAAAATCTGTTGTTCTGCCCCTGAACAAGGCAGTTAACCCACTGTTTCCCGGTAGACCGTCATTGTGAATAAGAATTTGTTCTTAACTGACTTGCCTAGTTAAATAAAGGTTAAATAAAAATAATGGACACTAAGATGTTGATTGTTAAACACTACTCACAAAAGGAAATGTATAGAAGTTGGCTGATTTTTAATAGCAACCGTCACAGAACTGTGTGTGATCACAGTACACAGGACAAATTCATTTGAATTGAAGAACATTGCATAAAGGATGTTCTATAAATGGAAAAACAGCAGAACGGGATACCTGCTTAAAGCACTTGACCTACTGTAAAGGTTGTCACACAGAATTTCTTTCACAATTAACTTTTTAATAATAAACAATTCCGTTAAAACATTAGCTATGTTTTTCTGTGTGTACCGTGATGACATTGAAATGTCTTACTCTCAGAAAACCTATTGGTAGTGCAACCTAGTGCTGCTGACCGTGGCACATCTGTAAATAGACACTTTAGCCTCTACTTCCAAAATACACATAGCCTACACAAATGGTCCTTCTACATGAGAGCTTGTAAGTAAGCATTTCACGGTAAGGTCTACTACACCTGTTGTATTCGGAGCATGTGACAATTACAATTTGATACCAGTTGGACAATTACCGACCTTGAATTCTCTTGTCTTTGATATTTTGACATATGCTTTTGAAAAAGCCTACATAAAAGACCCAGAACCATTATTAACTAATTATTTATAAACCAATAAAAACGTTTTGTCATAAAAGCAATGCTTACAGTAAACACGCACTTGCATTTCATAAATCGCTATTGCAAGTTTCAAAAACTGATAGAAACGTGCGCCAAGATGAGGAAATCTCACAAATTAATATAGAACTCTGCAACTGACAGAATCCAACCAACAAGATAAAAAGTATAACGATTATCAAACAATCCATGCAGTGAGAGTCAATCTTGTATGTACAGCTTACCTATTTTGTGTAGTATTAACTTCTATTGAAGTTACGGTTGCACCATTATCCGGACTGAGATGGTCGCTGCTGTTTTTGAAAGAAGTTTTCAACAATTCCTGAGCGGCTGTAGACAAACTATTAGTCGTTTTATCCGAGAGAGGGTGATCAGTTAGTGAGTTGCTCTGCTGAATGTGGGGTGTTTTCTGTAATAAAGTAGCCTGGACCGCACCAGGCGAGGAAATGGACAAGAAGTGAAGCTGCGCGGATATCGGAGCCGTCCCAGTCTCAGGAGATAGGAGCAGCGACTCAGGTTTATCCAGATCCACACTTCGGACTTTGCGTAGATCTTTACGTCTCCATTGTGAGTTTTCCCCTGTACTACTCTTCGCCTTACCGTGACTGCTTGGAAGACTAGGGGTGCTTGAATTTCCTTGAAGACAGCTTTCAACGTTTGTGCTGTTATTCGACTCGTATATTCCCGACGACGAGGTCCGGCTCCCCGCCGTCGCCATTTTCAGTCCCGGAGTTTATCACTTATTAGGTTCTATGAAGAGGGAGTGGAGGGCATTGGGGGATGGTCGGGAGGGAGGAGCGAGAGAACCGTGGTGTTTACATTCGACCGTAAAAGGCGCTTCAGTTGGCGTATTTTGCGCAACTTTACGCAAATTCCAAATCTCTCAAAATAAGATTGACAATAAATGATACGTGACTCCTGTTTCAGGCAGCATGTGATACCACCTCAAAACGCTTAAAATGATGAATCGAAATAAAGTTATTAGTTTTATTTTAGATGTATTTAAAAAAACTGCAGAGAAAGTTAAACCATACCTAACTACAAACCATTGGTAGCTGAAAACACACACAGGGAACACTCAGGTTAAAATACATGAAACACAACACAAAACTGACACAAGAATGCTGCATTTACACAGGCAACTCAATTCTGAGCGTTTTTGCACTAATTGCAAAAATTATGCAAAATATCAGAATTGTGCTGCCTGTTTAAACAACACAGCTCTATTTAAAATGAGCTATTTGGCGCAGTAACAACACATGTCTATTGGCCACCAATAATCTCAACCAATAGAAAACAAGAAACACTTAATGAACACGTGCTTGTAAAGGTTGTAAACGGATGGGAAATTAGGCCTACTAACTGGAAGTTTCAAAACAAATATAAGTCTACATTGAATACATAAATACTTTGAATAAAGATGGATAGGATTCTTATTGTTGTTATATGGTAAGGCCTACATAAATGAAAAAAAAACAGAACGTATAACTAGTAAAATAATTACTTGTCTTTTGAATACATTAGTATTCTGTTCTGATATTTACTTATCAGTATAAACTGCAGAGATTGTCCCAAAGTACTAGGGACGTCTCTGGCCATGACCAACCAGTTCAGTGTGTTCCTCTTTTTCTAGGGCAATCATTGGTCTGGGCAGAGTGTCAGCTTTGTGAACCTGCAAATTGCATGTCCCCCTGAATCTATCTTTTGTTATTCAAGTTATATAATGGCACAATTGAGTTTAAGATCCTAACAGCAAATAACTATTGGGCTTGAAGGCTTCAACACAGACCAACATCATGTGAAGTACATTCTTATTTGGAAATACAGTATTTTTCCCTACACTGTATTCATGTCATGTACATTGTTGAAAATATCAGCCCTCAAATGAAACCGTTGATATGGTTTTCCTCTTGATATAAAGGGATTGTTCTTCTTGATTCAGAGTACATTACATGTAGGTTACACCAAATGATTTTATGTATGACTAGTATGTGCTATTATGACCTGTAGTGCATGGTATTCAGGGATTGGTGTCAAATACATCACATAGATGAGTACTCCTTATTCAGTGTTCTGTTGTAAAAAATTCTGTATAAAATTCCCCCCCAAAACATTATCTCCACAAACATGAAAGTCAATGCCGAGCTATCTTGATATAACAATCAGAAACTCTTGAATATGGACCATTTCAGACTGTGATTTTGAGCGTGCAAACTCAGCAAAAAAAAAGTTTGTTTTCCCTGAAACCGGTAGTTGGGCAAGCAGGTTATTTTCTTTCTAAAAAACAGAGAGCAGAGTGAATCTTTGAGCCCTGGGGAGAAAACAATTTCCTGTCAATGTGGATTCAATCCATCACCAAGCGCTATTCATAGCCACTCAGACTTCCTGTAGCTTCTACACGTCCTGCTCACGTGGGCCTGAACACATGAAACATGCCCACACACCTCCTCACTCATGGTAATTTATACCAGGGTTGCTTTGGTCATTGAGGCTTACAAAGGTGTCATCGTTTGATCATTGACAGGGTAGAATCAAATGAAACGTTATTTGTCACATGCTTTGTAAACAACAGGTGTTGACTAACAATGAAATGCTTACTGACGGGTCCTTTTCCAGCAATGCAGAGTTAAAGAGAAAACATATAAAATATAAATAGTCACATGAGGAATAAATACACAATAAATAATGAATAACAATAACGAGTAAAAGTAACATGGCTATATACAGGGAGTACCGGTACTGTGTCGATGTGCAGGGGTACGAGGTCATTGAGGTAGCTATCTACATGTAGGTAGGGGTAAAGTGACTAGGCAACAGGATAGACAATAGACTGAGCTGTGGCAGCAGTGTATGTGGTGAGTGTGAAAGTGTGTGTGTGTGTGTGTGTGTGTGTGTGTGAGCATGTTATGTGTGTGGGTACCAGTCTATGTGTAAGCGGTAGCAGTCTTATGGCTTGGGGTGTATCTTTTCAGGGTCCTGTTGGTTCCAGACCTGGTGCACTGGTACCGCTTGCTGTGCGGTAGCAGTGAGAACAGTCTAGGCGTTGTCATGCCTTTTTCACAACTGTGTGGACCATGTTAATACCTTAGAATTAATGATGTGAGTGCTACGGGGCGATATTAATTTAGGCAGGTTACCTTGATGCATTTGTGTTCATTTACCTTTATTTTAATTTATTCAACGGGTGCTTCAACTTCTTAAGAACTTTATACAGTGAACATACTAAATAAACATGACAATGTAACTTATATGTTTATGAGAGACATAATAATGAATTTCGTAATATCAATGTTTAGGTCACTATAATGATATCTGCCGCTGTGGCTCTGCAGTCTTCAGTCCGGGTGTCTTCAGCTGACACCTTGCCAGGGGTCAATAGGACTCCTGCTCCTCCCCTGGGGGTCTTAAAAGCCTTCACCATTGAGGTACTACTGTTGCCTGTTCCTAGGCAGAGGGGGCAGCCGTCACCGGATCCACCACCGCATCTTGTTGGCTCCCCTCATCCAGTGCTGCTTCACAGCCTGCACTGGCCTCCACAGTATCATTCGCCTTAATCTGGTGACCTCAAGCACCTTTTGTGACGGGGCGGCCAGGTAAACCAAAAGACAGGCCTTCTGTTCTACATTTCTTCCTATCTGGATGACCACATGTATTCACGTCATTCCTCTCAGTGACTGTCTACCCTTGCTGCCCTTTGTTGTTGATTTCAAAGCACACTGTGTGGTCAGAAACGTGCTTTCCCCATCCTGATGAGCACTTCCTGTCACGGCCGCTGCTGGAAGAAGACCAAGGTGCAGCGTGGTGAGCGTACATTTTCCTTTTTACTTCAAAATGTCGTCAACAAAACAACAAAAAACAACAGTGAAGCTTACAGGGCATTAGTGCCACAAACAAAGTTAACTACCCACAACGAAAGGAGGGAAAAAGGGCTACCTAAGTATGGTTCCCAATCAGAGACAATGATAGACAGCTGTCCCTGATTGAGAACCATACCCAGTCAAAACATAGAAACACAAAATCATAGAAAACAAAACATAGAATGCCCAACCCATATCACACCCTGACCAAACCAAATAGAGACATAAAAAGGCTCTCTAAGGTCAGGGCGTGACAGTAACCCCCTCCTCCCCCAAAGGTGCGGACTCCGGCCGCAAAACCTGAACCTATAGGGGAGGGTCTGGGTGGGCATCTATCCGCGGTGGCGGCTCAGGTGCGGGACGCAGACCCCGCTCCACCACTGGCTCACCGCACTTTGGTGGCACCTCTGCTGCGGGGACCCTCGTTGCGGGCCCCGGATGGGGCACCCTCGCTGCGGGCCCCGGACTGGGCACCCTCGCTGGAGGCTCCAGACTGGAGGCCGTCGCTGGAGGCTCCAGACTGGAAGCCGTCGTTGGAGGCTTCGTGCCATGACACCTCACTGGAGGCTTCGTGCCCTGGATCATCACCGGAGGCTTCTTGCCATGGATCATCACTGGAGGCTTCTTGCCATGGATCATCACTGGAGGCTTCTTGCCATGGATCATCACTGGAGGCTTCGTGCCATGGATCATCACTGGAGGCTTCGTGCCATGGATCATCACTGGAGGCTTCGTGCCATGGATCATCACTGGAGGCTTCGTGCCATGGATCATCACTGGAGGCTTCGTGCCATGGATCATCACTGGAGGCTTCGTGCCATGGATCATCACTGGAGGCTTAGTGCCATGGATCATCACTGGAGGCTTCTTGCCATGGATCATCACTGGAGGCTTCGTGCCATGGATCATCACTGGAGGCTTCTACCTGGGTGCAGGCACAGGACTCACCAGGCTGGAGAGACACACAGGAGAACTGGTGCGTGGGGCAGGCATCGGATACACTGGGCCGTGAAGGCTCACTGGCAGTTTCGAGCGCAGAGCTGGCACAACCTGTTCTGGCTGGATGCCCACTTCCAAATGCGGGACGTTGGCACAGAGCACACCGGCCTGTGAATGCTCACTCGAGAAACCGTGCGCATCACCCCATAACACAGTGCCTGACCCGTCACATGCTCCCCACGGTAAGCACAGGGAGTTGGCTCAGGTCTAACCTCCGACTATGCCAATCTCCCTGTGTGCCACCCCCCCAAAAAAATTGGGGGGCTGCCTCTCGTGCCTGCTTCGCTGACTTGCCTCCTCATATCGCCGCCGCTCCGCCTTAGCTGCCCCCATCTCCTCCCTCGGACGGCGATACTCCCCGGCCTACGTCCAGGGTCCCTTTCCATCCAGGATCTCCTCCCATGTCCAGGAGTCCTCTTTACCACGCTGCTTGGTCCTTTGGTGGTGGATAGTTCTGTCACGGCCGTTGCTGAAAGAAGACCAAGGTGCAGCGTGGTGAGCGTACATTTTCCTTTTTATTTCAAAATGTCGGCAACAAAACAACAAACAAAAAAACAACCGTGACGCTTACAGGGTATTAGTGCCACAAACAAAGTTAACTACCCACAACGAAAGGAGGGAAAAAGGGCTACCTAATTATGGTTCCCAATCAGAGACAACTGCCTGGCCGGTTCCCCTCTTTCCACTGGGATTCTCTGCCTCTAACCCTATTACAGGGGCTGAGTCACTGGCTTACTAGGGCTCTTTAATACCATCCCTAGGAGGGGTGCGTCACTTGAGTGGGTTGAGTCACTGATGTGATCTTCCTGTCTGGGTTGGCGCCCCCCCTTGGGTTGTGCCGTGGCGGAGATCTTTGTGGGCTATACTCGGCCTTGTCTCAGGATGGTAAGTTGGTGGTTGAAGATATACCTCTAATGGTGTGGAGGCTGTGCTTTGGCAAAGTGGGTGGGGTTATATCCTTCCTGTTTGGCCCTGTCCCATCATCGGATGGGGCCACAGTGTCTCCTGACCCCTCCTGTCTCAGCCTCCAGTATTTATGCTGCAGTAGTTTATGTGTCTGGGGGCTAGGGTCAGTTTGTTATATCTGGAGTACTTCTCCTGTCCTATCCGGTGTCCTGTGTGAATTTAAGTATGCTCTCTCTAATTCTCTCTTTCTCTCGGAGGACCTGAGCCCTCAGACCATGCCTCAGGACTACCTGACATGATGACTCCTTGCTGTCCCCAGTCCACCTGGCCGTGCTGCTGCTCCAGTTTCAACTGTTCTGCCTGTGATTATTATTATTTGACCATGCTGGTCATTTATGAACATTTGAACATCTTGGCCATGTTCTGTTATAATCTCCACCCGGCACAGCCAGAAGAGGCCTGGCCACCCCACATAGCCTGGTTCCTCTCTAGGTTTCTTCCTAGGTTTTGGCCTTTCTAGGGAGCCACCGTGCTTCTACACCTGCATTGCTTGCTGTTTAGGGTTTTAGGCTGGGTTTCTGTACAGCACTTTGAGATATCAGCTGATGTACGAAGGGTTATATAGATACATTTGATTTGATTTGATTTGATTTAGACAGCTGTCCCTGATTGAGAACCATACCCGGCCAAAACATAGAAATACAAAATCATAGAAAACAAAACATAGAATGCCCAGCCCAAATAACACCCTGACCAAACCAAATAGATACATAAAAAGGCTCTCTAAGGTCAGGGCGTGACACTTCCACAGTTTTCCCTCCTGCTGAACTTTTCCTCCTGTGGACTGAATCCCTGTATGTCTCATGTTTAATTGTGCGTGCATCTAAACGTAAGTGCTTTGAGACCTCTGTCATGTTAAGTGGAGCTAAGTTTTGTGGCTTATTTTATAGCTTTGCGCTCCGACTAGCGTTAGCAGTACCGTTAGCATTTTGCATTGGAATGCATGAGCATTTTAGAATGACTGTTAGCGATTACCATATTCTAAGCATTGCTCATTTATGGTGCTAGGCTGTTTTCTATTCTATATATATATATATATATATATATATATATATATATATATATATATATATATATATATATATCACTCATACTCATTGTAATTATATTATGTATACATTTTAACATTACTGTAATGTTTATTTGAGCACATTTGCCTGAGTTTCAGGTTTAGAAGTCCAGTAGGCTGTTCAGTCTATTGCCATGTGTCACACCCTGATCTGTTTCGCCTGTCCTTGTGCTTGTCTCCACCCCCCTCCAGCTGTCACCCATTATCTCCATTATCCCCTGAGTACTTATACCTGTGTTCTCTGTTTGTCTGTTGCCAGTTGGTTTTGTTTTGTCAAGCCTACCAGCGCTTTTCCCTCTGTTCCTGTCTATTGATTCTTCCTGTTTTTCTCAGTTCTGACCGCCCTGACCCGGAGCCTGCCTGCCTGACGTCCTGTACCTTTGCCCCACTACTCTGGATTACCAACCTCTGTCTGACCTGAGTCTGCCTGTCGTCTTGTACCTTTGCCCCACTACTCTGGATTATTGACCCCTGCCTGCCTTGACCTGTCATTTGCCTGCCCCTGTTGCTGTAATATGCATTGTTACTTCAAAACAGTCTGCTTTTGGGTCTTACCTGAAACATGATACCATGTGACTAGGCCTTTTACATACCTGCTGTAGTATATAGCCCTTGCTGTTATATATTTACCTGTGCTAGTTTATACAGCCATGTCATTCATAATATAGCAGTGCTATAGTTTTCTTTCTCCTCTTTCCTTTCAGAACCATAGTTAATGTCAGTTCTCACTGGGCATGACTCTCAGTTATCTGAACCGTGAGTGGTCAGATGTGTGTGATGTGTGAATGTGGACATCTTCTTCCATTAAACTCCACCTAATCTGGACAACCGCCTCATCCTTCTTCTGAGCAGACATTCTGTAGTGGTTGCTACCAGCCTTTAGCCAGCACCTAAGGTTTCTTATTACATTCATGGTCCTTCGATTCTCTACAACCCTAACCCTATTTTTCACCAGCACCTAATTAAGGATGTGCGTATGACCGCTAACTTTTCTATAGATGTAATTTTGATGTTTACCATTATATTGTCAGATTTGATTTAAAGAATAACTGTAAAACTGTACCCTCAGACAATTACTAACAACAACCCTCAAATGACAAAGGCTTTTCTAGTCTGAAGTACAAACTCAAGAAAAAGTATCTTAAGGCTACGCTCATTTTAGAGCAATATCGGATCCTATGGTTCTAATGACGAATTTACCCTTAAACTGCTTTTGAGAAACCGAGCCCTGGACATTTGTAAAACCTGTGAAATACCTCACAATTACCTTTCTCACTACGGTTGGGTATTAATACCATACCCAACCGTGGTGAGAAAGGTAATTGTGAGGTATTTCACAGGTTTTACAAATGTCCAGGGCTCGGTTTCTCAAAAGCAGTTTAAGGGTAAATTCGTCATTAGAACCATAGGATCCGATATGGCTCTAAAATGAGCGTAGCCTTAAGATACTTTTGGGAAACCAGGCCCTGGAATGTAACAACTCACTAAACACACAGCATAAAGCAGAAATCTGTGTTGTTGTTTTTTTTGACAAGTTGATGTAGCCTCCCGCTTCAGAACATTTTCATCCTACTGGATAAGGACCAAGCTACAGGTACAGTACAATGTTGGTTCAGTTAGGGGAGAACCAGATTAAACACTAACTTGGCATCCTTTAGCGACAAATTACTTGTATTAAAAAAAGACTGGGCCACAGCGACCGTGGTCACCCTCACTGTCATTCTTCCTCAGCCAGTGGTTCACAAAAGGTACAAATGCAACAGGTTTTGTCTATTAGTTTGCCACACCATATCACCAACCACACACCACTGTATCTTCTTCAGTCCCACGGTTGCTGCTTCAATCTGGGACCAAATACTTTGGGGTGTAGTCAAGCCAAAGGTTTCCAAGCGCAAACAAGACGGGTTAGTTCATTAGGGCACGCAACAGAAAATGGATGGCGCCTGAGGAGATGGCTGCTGTTTTACAGGCTCCCAACCAGTTGTGTGCTATTGTGTGTGTTTTTTTTTTGCGTTATTTGTAACTTATTTTCTACATAATATTTCTGCCACTGTCTCTTATGACCGAAAAGAGCTTCTGGAAATCAGGACATCGATAACTCACCTCGTACTGGACAAATAATGTTTCTTTAGCGAGTCGGACGCGAAGGATTTACTTCAGACATCCGACAAGGCCCAAATCCCGTCATTCGCATGAGAAAGAGACGGAGACATAGGGGACGTAGGTCGGGGTGCGTTGTAAGGATCAGACTGCCTCAACCATCAGTCCTATTAGCCAACGTACAATCATTGGATAAGAAAATAGACAAGTTACGATCACGAATATCCTACCAACGGGACATTAAAAATTGTAATATCTTATGCTTCAACAAGTCGTGGCTGATCGACGACATGGATAACATACAGCTGGCGGATTTTATGCTGCATCGGCAAGATAGAACAGCGGGTAAGACAAGGGGTAGTGGTCTGTGTATATTTCTAAACAACAGCTGGTGCATGAAATCTAATATTAAGGAAGTCTCAAGGTTTTGCTCACCTGAGGTAGAGTATCTCATGATAAGCTGTAGACCACACTATTTATCAAGAGAGTTTTTGTCTATATTTTTCGTAGCTGTCTATTTACCAACACAAACCGATGCTGGTACTAAGACCGCAGTCAATAAGATATATAAGGCCATAAGCAAACAGGAAAACACTCATCCAGAGGTGGCGCTCCTAGTGGCTGGGGATATTACTGCGGGGAAACTTAAATCCGTTTTACCTCAGTTCTACCAGCATGTTAAATGTGCAACCAGAGGATAAAACCTCTAGACCACTTTTACTCCACACACAGAGACGCGTACAAAGCTCTCCCTCGCCCTCCATCTGGCAAATCTGACCATAATTCTATCCTCCTGATTCCTGCTTACAAGCAAAAGTGGTCAGTTGAAGTAGTGGTCAGATGAAGCAGATGCTAAGCTACAGGAAGGACTGTTTTGCTAGCACAGACTGGAATATGTTCCGGGATACTTCTGAGGGCATTGAGGATTACACCACATCAGCCACTGGCTTCATCAATAAGTGCATCGACGATGTCGTCCCCACAGTGACTGTACGTACATACCCCAACCAGAAGCCATGGATTACAGGTAACATCCACACTGAGCTAAAGAGTACAGCTGCCGCTTTCAAGGAGCGGGACTCTAACCCGGGCGCTTATAAGAAATCCCACTATGCCCTCCGACGAACCATCAAACAGGCAAAGCGTCAATACAGGACTCAGACTGAATCGTTCTACACCGGCTCCGACGCTCGTCGGATATGGCAGGGCTTGCAAACTATTACAGACGACAAAGGGAAGCAAAGCCACAAGCTGCCCAATGACACAAGCCTATCAGACAAGCTAAATTACTTCTATGCTCGCTTCGAGACAAGCAACACTGAAGCATGCATGAGAGCATCAGCTGTTCCGGATGACTGTGTGATCACGCATCTCCCTAGCCGATGTGAGTAAGACCTTTAAACAGGTCAACATTCACAAGGCCGCAGGGCCAGACGGATTACCAGGACATGTACTCCGAGCATGCGCTGACCAACTGGCAGGTGTCTTCACTGACATTCTCAACATGTCCCTGATTGAGTCTGTAATACCAACATGTTTTAAGCAGACCACCATAGTCCCTGTGCCCAAGAACACTAAGGTAACCTGCTTAAATTACTACCGACCCGTAGCACTAACGTCTGTAGCCATGAAGTGCTTTGAAAGGCTGGTCATGGCTCACATCAACACCATTATCCCAGAAACCCTAGACCCACTCCAATTTGCATACAACCCCAATAGATCCACAGATGATGCAATCTCTAATGCACACCACACTGCCCTTTCCCAGCTACGTGAGAATGCTATTCACTGACTACAGGTCAGCATTCATCACTAAGCTAAGGACCCTGGGACTAAACACCTACCTCTGCAACTGGATACTGGACTTCCCGATGGGCCACCCCCATGTGGTGATGGTAGGTAACAATACATCTGCTACCCTGATCCTCAACACAGGGCCTCTCAGGGGTGCATGCTCAGTCCCCTCCTGTACTCCCTGTTCACCCATGACTGCATGGCCAGGCACGACTCCAACACCATCATTAAGTTTGCAGACGACACAGCAGTGGTAGGCCTGATCACCGACAACGATGAGACAGCATATAGGGAGGAGGTCAGAGACCTGGCCGTGTGGTGCCTGGATAACAACCTCTCCCTCAACATGATCAAGACAAAGGAGATCATTATGGACTACAGGAAAAGGAGGACCGAGCATGCCCCCATTCTCATCGACGAGGCTGTAGTGGAGCAGGTTGAGAGCTTCAAGTTCCTTGTTGTCCACATCACCAACACACTATCATGGTCCAAACACACTAAGACAGTCGTGAAGAGAGCACGACAAAACCTATTCCCCCTCAGGAGACTGAAAAGATTTGTCATGGGTCATCAGATCCTCAAAAAGTTCTAAAGCTGCACCATCGAGAGCATCACTGCCTAGAATGGCAACTGCTCGGCCTCCGACTGCAAGGCACTACAGAGGGTAGTGCGTATGGCCCAGTACTTAACTGGGGCTAAGCTTCCTGCCAGTACCTCTATACCAGGCGGTGTCAGAGGAAGGCCCTAAAAATTGTCAAAGACCTCATCCACCCTAGTCATAGACTGTTTTCTCTACTACCGCATGGCAAGCGGTACTGGAGCACCAAGTCTAGGTCCAAAAGGCTTCTTAACAGCTTCTACCCCCAAGCCATAAGACTCCTGAACAGCTAATCAAATGGCCATCCGCCCAGGCCCCTCTTTTACGCTGCTGCAACTCTTTGTTTATTATCTACGCATGGTCACTTTAACTCTACCTACATGTACATGTCACCTCAATTTCCTCGACTAACCAGTGCCCCCACACATTGACTCTGTATCGGTACCCCCTGTATATAGTCTCCACATTGACTCTGTATCGGTACCCCCTGTATATAGCCAGCACATTGACTCTGTATCAGTACCTCCTGTATATAGTCTCCACATTGACTCTGTATCGGTACCCCCTGTATATAGTCTCCACATTGACTCTGTATCGGTACCCCCTGTATATAGTCTCCACATTGACTCTGTACCAGTACCCCCTGTATATAGTCTCCACATTGACTCTGTACCGGTACCCCCTGTATATAGCCTCCACATTGACTCTGTATCGGTACCCCCTGTATATAGCCTCCACATTGACTCTGTGCCGGTACCCCCTGTATATAGCCTCCACATTGACTCTGTACCGGTACCCCCTGTATATAGCCTCGCTACTGTTATTTTACTGCTCCTCTTTAATTAATGATTATTTTTTACTTAACACTTATTTTTCTAAAAACTGCAAGGGCTTGTAAGTAAGCATTTCACTTTAAGGTCTACACCTGTTGTATTCGGCCCATGTGATAAATGAGATTTGATCAAATTTGATTTGCAGTGGAACACAGACATTGCAAATCCAGGCGGTCCTTGTCTATTTTAGTCCACTTTCTTCCGTTTGGTGACTAATGAACGCGACCACATTGTCCTGAGGTGGGGCAAAACCCCACTACTACCACATAGCTGGCATACAGTCGGAACGTTTGTGGGACTGTTTATGAGATCCTGCATTCTCTACCTTCCTTTGTCAGGTTTGTTTCCTGTAACAAATATACCATCAAACATTAAAGTTTAGGAACATGTTCATAAAAGGTCAATTGCACAACTGTCAAGTGACATTTGTGTTTACACTACACACAGTATGACTGAACGAATTTAGACCAATCAAGATTCAACGCAGATAATAATTTATTTAAAGGGATAGTTCACCCAAATTTCAAAATACATTTTGAATGTTTCCTTAGCTTGAACACAGTCTATGGAAAAATAGAGATTGCAATCTCCACACTTTGAGTTTGTTTATCTATTATCTAAGCTGTCACCAACTCAAAATATTTGTATTTTCTAGCCGAAAACCAATGAAAATCAATGTAGGTCTGTCTACTCCCAGCCTGAAATGTAAAGAATGCTGCAGCTACTTTGGCGTACATTGTTTTTTTGGTGGGAAAATGCTATTAGCGCAGTAGCTATATACATTTTGCAGACATTGTGTCACGCATTGTACATCATCAGAAAATTCTTTATAGCTTCATGATACATTTCTCCTCCTTTCTCTGGTGACAAGCCTCAACATTGAGGTTTATTTGGGGTTCAGAAAGTAATTGAAGTTCTATACCGTGCAACAGCCGACACCCCGTCATCGCCCTTCTCTGAGAAACACCAAACCCATGCCAATGTCCCAAAAAATGTTTCACCATTTTCATTGTGTTTAGCAACGGCTTTTCCCTAAAGACATGCCACTCATTCCATGTGATTTGGCATTGATTTCACACCAGTGCGCTGGCCTGACAACCACACAAATGTCTTTAACCTCTGTGTGTCAAATGCACTCAATTTGCGTGATGGCCTCTTGATGAATGCTTTCTGGTCATGTTCAACTATGCACTGATTCCCCATAAAATCCAAATCCCAATTATTCTGTCCCAAGGAACAACTCACGCTGGGCGTATTAAGCTCTTGCATGCGGATGCGGCATCTGTCCGACCGGGTTTGGGACCCCGGCCCAGAATCTGTCAGATTCAGTTGGGGTGGGGAGTGTGGGAATAGCTTTTGTTTGTGGGACCCTAGCCCCCCAATGCCCCACCCACTACTTTTGGAGCCTGGTAGGTGCATACGTTCTTCAAACAGAGGCATTCTGAAGCTCAAGGTTTCATGTCCTCAAGAAAGTGTAATTTCCACCCCGACACTATCCTACTCCACTGCTGTGCAGCTTGATATGAAACCCTTTGGAAAGCTCCAGAATGTGTGTTCACACAGTGGCACTGGTTAGCTGTGTCAATCCTCGAGGGGGAAGCCCGTCAACTAGTCTATGTGTCGGTGTCAGTGACAAATCAAACAGACATTCATCACAACTTCATGTGTGTATAATTGCTAAATGTCATCCGCAATCAAAGGTTATCTTTTGTGAAAAGGATCCCCTGATGTGTGGCAAGAGCTTCGGCTCTCTGTCTCTGCCGAGCTCTCTGCCGAGCTTCCCTCAGCGACTTCAGCGCTCTATCCCTGCCTCTCTCTCTGCCGAGCCTCCCTCGGCCACTTCGGCTCTCTATCCCTGCCTCCCTCTCTGCCGAGCCTCCCTCGGCCACTTCAGCGCTCTATCCCTGCCTCTCTCTCTGCCGAGCCTCCCTCGGCCACTTCGGCTCTCTATCCCTGCCTCCCTCTCTGCCGAGCCTCCCTCGGCCACTTCAGCGCTCTATCCCTGCCTCTCTCTCTGCCGAGCCTCCCTCTGCCACTTCAGCTCTGTATCCCTGCCTCCCTCTCTGCCGAGCCTCCCTCGGCCACTTCAGCGCTCTATCCCTGCCTCTCTCTCTGCCGAGCCTCCCTCGGCCACTTCGGCTCTCTATCCCTGCCTCTCTGTCTCTCTGCCAAGCCCCCCTTGGCCACGCTCCTTTTCAAGGCTAACACTAAGCCCTATGGAGACAGGGCACTCTCTGCATGTTAACGGGATCAAATGATCATATTTCATTGGCTATTTTTTGTCGTCCCTGTAATATGAAATCCCATGCCAAGCCTGGTGTATTATGATCTGGTAATCAAGTTAATGGTGCTAGGAACGCTCTGATCTTCGTCTGGTGTTGGATTGGAGGGCATGGGCCCATATCTATCCAGGAAGTCGGGCTGTGTCCAAAATCACTGGGACCCCCCCCCCCCCCCCCCCCCCCCCCGCTCAAGTCATAACATGGGCCCGTTCTATCCAGGAAGTTTGGCTGTGTCCAAAATCCCTGTGACACCCCCCTCCCCCACACACACACACACATCTCAAGAGGCTACAGGGGCGAGTTCTATCCAGGAAGTCTGGCTGTGTCCAAAAGACACATCGGCTCAAATAGTTTTTGATGTCTTCTAAGTACTTTAGATGCTCTTGATTGAGCTTCCCTGGCGCAATGAAACCAATAGAAGGGTTCCAAAAGTACAAACACCACCCATCAGGTAGGCTCTAGCAAACACTCAAAAGTTTATGAAAGATTTTGAACCCTGATCCAGAGCAGTCCACAGTCTGTCCATGTGTAAGCCTAGTCACATGATCCCCACGTTATGACAACACAAACTTTGCCTGTCTTTAAGGTGTCTTTGCATGTCTTTGTGTGTGTTTGCCTGTCTTTAATGTGTCTTTGCCTGTCTTCAATGTGTCTTTGTGTGTCTTTGCGTGTGTTTGAGGCATCTTTAAATTGTCTTTGCCTATTTCCAAACGTGAACCCCTGTTGGGAAGACTCAGATATCAGATCACATTACTCTCCCTGGCACTTTCACTTCCAGGAAGACTCTTCTGTAGGTCATTGGACACTACCTTTTTCACCCTCTCCAAGCCCCCGCATTTCATCTCAAATGTTAAATGTCTCTGCCTGTCATTGCTTAAGAAGTGACAGCGGCAGATGTGAAGAAAACACTAAATCACACTCAGTACAATTAAGACAATTAAGCAAGGGGGTGTGGTCAATATACTACGGCTAAGGGCTGTTCTTATGCACGAAGCAATGCAGAGTGCTAGGACACAGCCCTTAGCCGTGGTATATTGGCAATATACCACAAACCCCAGAGGTGCCTTATTGCTATTATAAACTGGTTACCAGTATAATTAGAGCAGTAAAAATACATGCTTTGTCATACCCATGATATACGGTCTGATATACAACGGCTTTCAGCCAATCAGCATTCAGGGCTCGAACCACCCAGTTTATAACAAGGAGCACACAGCCTCATTATTGTTATTTTATTGTAGCTCTTTTATTTTTTACTTCAGTTTATTTAGTAAATATTTTTCTTAACTCTTATTTTTCTTAAAAACTGCATTGTTGGTTAAGGGCTTGTGAGTAAGCATTTCACAGTAATGTTTTGTTTTTGGTGTATGTGACAAATAAAAATGTAATTGATTTGAAATGAATTGACATGCAATTGTATGTAAAAAATATAAAGTGCAGTTTAGCTGTAAATGTATTTCTGTTTTGTAAAGACATGTATATACTGTGGGGCAAAAAAGTATTTAGTCAGCCACCAATTGTGCAAGTTCTCCCACTTAAAAAGATGAGAGAGACCTGTAATTTTCATCATAGGTAAACTTCAACTATGACAAACAAAATGACGAAAAAAAAACAGAAAATCACATTGTAGGATTTTAAATGAATTTATTTGCAAATTATGGTGGAAAATAAGTATATATGTGTGTTTTTACTTGGAAATGTTTTAGGTTAGAATGTGTATAAAATGGCCATTTGTATTAGGCTGGAATTTCAAATACTTTACTGTTCTGCACGTACGCTGAACTAACTTGTGACACATTCTCCCCCTCAAAAAAAGAAAGAATTTTAGAGCCCCTAAAAGAATGTTATCTTTTAATCATGACTACATATTCCTTTCTGAACACTCTCTTTTTGTATTTTCTTTCCAGTAGTAAACAAATCCACTGTGATAGTGAAACATATACACGTCTTCCCAGTATGTAGAGTTGAAAGGTCCAGTCTTTCCCACCAAAAGCATTTCAAATCCACCATTGTATCTTTGTTTGTGTTCGAGACAGAGGGAAATGGGAACAGAAGGAGAGAAAGCGAGAGACAGAAAAGGAGGCCAACTTGCTTTCTTAACCCAGGGGTTGATTTACTATCTATACGACTCAAGTAGGCTAGAAAGGCATTATACGTCTTAAGTGCAGAGCTGAGAATACGGAATTGTGAACAGTCAAAGAAATGTTGAAATACATAATACTTTGAAGAAAAAAAAATCTAGATGAAAGGACTGTGTTTTGTTTGTAATTTTTTTTCTTCACAATCAAGTGACATCCCCCCCCCCCAAAAAAAAAAGTAAATACTGGTTCTTCATCTATAAAGTGGCTTAAATATCCGCCATCTCCAATCATAACACAGCAACACACACCACAGGAAACTCTGAAGGGCTCGAGATAATTCATGTTTCTGAGTCCGCAAAGACAGTGTTTGAATCCTGGGGTTCATCCCAAATGGCACCCTATTCCCTATATAGTGCACAACAGTAGTGTACTACGTATATAGGAATTAGGGCGCCATTTAGGAGACAGACAGTGTATAAATCCTGACTTCAGAGAAAGCACAGCTCCAAACAATAGCAATAACCTCTTTATCCCGTCAGCGCTCACCTGATAGGAGCTGGATGAGCTACGATGGTAATTCTACACTGATTTACAACAGAGCTACATGTGCATGTGCATGTGTGTGTGTGCTACTACTACTGATGAGGGCAATTCAGAACCCCAAACACACCTAAAAACACCAAAATACACACACACACACACACACACACGTGGGAAATATCCCCACGAGGGAGAATTTGACTTGTTTTACTATCCTTGTCAGGAATTTGGGGGATTTCCACAACAATAGAAGAACCAATCAACACACACACACACACACACTGTGTGTCTGTCTGGGACAACATAGTAATCTCTGGGAGAGGTGTACTGCTGACATACCAGGTTCATCACACACACACACACACACACACACACACACACACACACACACACACACACACACACACACACACACACACACACACACACACACACACACACACACACACAAGCAAATTATATTCCTATCAATCTCATGCACGATATAGTCATTACAGCATAGTACCTTCAATTCCATTTACCCCTTAGTCTCCTCACTTTCAATGGGACACTAAAAGGGAACCCATCCAGGAATACAGCTCTCTTGCAGCACTGCATGAGCACAACGAGAGATTAAATCACAGTTCTCCTCTTCAGACTTATCCTTTCATTGATGGGGAACAATGAAATCTCTCCACCAAGCTGTTTCCTGCCTTTACCTAAACATGGAAGCTGGCCTCCTCTCCTCCTCGCATCAGCATGAAAAAAGGGGAAAAAATGTATTTATTCATTTGGTTTCCATGTGTGGGCTCTTCCTCAGGCATGTTTATCTATCAGTGAGGGATTCAGGGACTGCGGCCGCGGGCAGCGAGGGGATGGAATTTCCAACATGGAAAGGAAGCAGTGGAAAGCGGCCATGTTTTTTTTGGCGAAACAACCAATTGTTTTTAATTCAAGAGACACACTACCAAAAAGGTCATTCACCCCTTCCAAAAAAATAAAAATAATCCACCAAATTACACATTCAAAAAGAGGTTTTGGCATTAAATTCAGACTTTCTTTGAGTGAGGCTCTCTCATAAGCAGCAGAAGCTGTTTATGGATAGCTATTTTGATAACTACATAACATAGCTAGCTACTCATATAGCCACAGTACATGGAAACTCATGGGATGTTCTGATAATGGTGTGTTTTATCAACTGCAGAGAGACAGAGAGCCACAGAGCCATTATCATTTGACTTCACTCCACTGTCAGTGGCTCTAGCTTCCCTTCTGATACTGTTAAGAGCTGCCCGGATAGTTGCTTCCTGTTTTAGCTTTCCTAAAGGTCAGAGGTCAGACTGATGGCCTACAAAGTCCCAGAGCCTCTGTCTGTCTGCAGACAATATCCTCTTTATCCAGGCCACGCTGCTTTCACCCACACAGCAGTACAGCCCAAATACAACCACATCACCACCACAGCAGAACAATTATTTAGGGAATGTTGGTGCTGTATTTGAGATTGGGACAGAAGACAAATGTCCATGTCTCACAAAAATGGTCATTAATGTACTATATCAAGATGGGTCAGATTGTTGCTGGTTTTCTGCTGACTTGTTGAAACATTATGAGCTTGTTGTTCAGTGTTTCTATTTAGGACGATAAACATAAAACGGGCAGGCGTATGACAAAGTGTGACAAAACCGTCCTAAAACTCCTAACATTATTTTCTGACAAATAATTGAAGATGTTCTGCTGTCGTGCTGATGTGGCTGTGCTGCTCTGTGAGTGAAAGCAGTGTGGCCTGGATAGAGAGGATGTTGTCAACACCCCATATCATCTGTCTGCAGAGTCTCATTGCTGTGTTTCTTCTCATACAACATGTTGTCTTTACGGAGGAAGACATAGGCCTACATACAGTGCCTTGCGAAAGTATTCGGCCCCCTTGAACTTTGCGACCTTTTGCCACATTTCAGGCTTCAAACATAAAGATATAAAACTGTATTTTTTTGTGAAGAATCAACAACAAGTGGGACACAATCATGAAGTGGAACGACATTTATTGGATATTTCAAACTTTTTTAACAAATCAAAAACTGAAAAATTGGGCGTGCAAAATTATTCAGCCCCTTTACTTTCAGTGCAGCAAACTCTCTCCAGAAGTTCAGTGAGGATCTCTGAATGATCCAATGTTGACCTAAATGACTAATGATGATAAATCCAATCCACCTGTGTGTAATCAAGTCTCCGTATAAATGCACCTGCACTGTGATAGTCTCAGAGGTCCGTTAAAAGCGCAGAGAGCATCATGAAGAACAAGGAACACACCAGGCAGGTCCGAGATACTGTTGTGAAGAAGTTTAAAGCATGATTTGGATACAAAAAGATTTCCCAAGCTTTAAACATCCCAAGGAGCACTGTGCAAGCGATAATATTGAAATGGAAGGAGTATCAGACCACTGCAAATCTACCAAGACCTGGCCGTCCCTCTAAACTTTCAGCTCATACAAGGAGAAGACTGATCAGAGATGCAGCCAAGAGGCCCATGATCACTCTGGATGAACTGCAGAGATCTACAGCTGAGGTGGGAGACTCTGTCCATAGGACAACAATCAGTTGTATATTGCACAAATCTGGCCTTTATGGAAGAGTGGCAAGAAGAAAGCCATTTCTTAAAGATATCCATAAAAAGTGTTGTTTAAAGTTTGCCACAAGCCACCTGGGAGACACACCAAACATGTGGAAGAAGGTGCTCTGGTCAGATGAAACCAAAATTGAACTTTTTGGCAACAATGCAAAACGTTATGTTTGGCGTAAAAGCAACACAGCTGAACACACCATCCCCACTGTCAAACATGGTGGTGGCAGCATCATGGTTTGGGCCTGCTTTTCTTCAGCAGGGACAGGGAAGATGGTTAAAATTGATGGGAAGATGGATGGAGCCAAATACAGGACCATTCTGGAAGAGAACCTGATGGAGTCTGCAAAAGACCTGAGACTGGGACGGAGATTTGTCTTCCAACAAGACAATGATCCAAAACATAAAGCAAAATCTACAATGGAATGGTTCAAAAATAAACATATCCATGTGTTAGAATGGCCAAGTCAAAGTCCAGACCTGAATCCAATCGAGAATCTGTGGAAAGAACTGAAAACTGCTGTTCACAAATGCTCTCCATCCAACCTCACTGTGCTCGAGCTGTTTTGCAAGGAGGAATGGGAAAAAATGTCAGTCTCTCGATGTGCAAAACTGATAGAGACATACCCCAAGCGACTTACAGCTGTAATCGCAGCAAAAGGTGGCGCTACAAAGTATTAACTTAAGGGGGCTGAATAATTTTGCACGCCCAATTTTTCAGTTTTTGATTTGCTAAAAAAGTTTGAAATATCCAATAAATGTCGTTCCACTTCATGATTGTGTCCCACTTGTTGTTGATTCTTCACAAAAAAATACAGTTTTATATCTTTATGTTTGAAGCCTGAAATGTGGCAAAAGGTCGCAAAGTTCAAGGGGGCCGAATACTTTCGCAAGGCACTGTAGATAGATGGTGAAAAAGAATGATGTTTCTAATTGCTAGCCTTTGCCAAGGTCTCTTAAATCAACTTACAACCATTTGGAACTTCCCACAATTCATTTCACCCACTCTCCCACTCTGTTCACCTGCTATGAGTGTTCTACCATGTCTAAAATAACTTTACGTTATGATATATATATTATGAGATAAGCCGGGTCTTGAATGAATCACACTTATTCAGCTGTGAGTCATTCCCTGCTAGTACAGATTGTCACGACAACATTATATCATGAAAAACTACAGAGCTGTTGATTTTGAAAGAGGATTTTGTCGAGACATGTCAAGACATGTCAATGTCTTTCCAAGGAAGAGCATACCGATGCATGTCATTGATATCCTAAACAGTGTACTTGTCAGGAATTGGTTCTACTTTTCACATACTGAGAACTCATGTGCAAATTCAGTAAATGGGATATGTGTGTTTGGTTCCTCGATATAAGCCTCTCACTGTTCCTGGCTGCCAGTAAGGGCAGGTACAATGCCACTCATTTCAGCTTCTTTGCCGTCTTTGTGTAACCCACACAAGCTTTGGCTTGTCTGCCATTTTTCCAACACACCTAACCGTCAAACGGAGGCTCCAATGGAATGCATTTCAAAATAAAGGTGAGTCATGGTGCAATCAACACGGCACACGAGATGAATATTAATCTTCCCTCTTAAGATACAAGTGCTTCTCACTTAACACAAAGAATTTGTGCTGTCGCGCCCTTTGTGAGGTGAGAATTGTAACACGTTTGTGAGCGTGTTAACACTTCGTGTTAAAGTCTGTGTGCAGTGCAACCACAAGTTATCCCCTTTAACATGTAACTCTTCAACTGCTGAGCACTACTCCATCAAGCACTATGCATTAGGCCCTATAGCCACATAACTGAGGGGGTAAACACCCTGGCCCCACCAGACCAACATCATCATCCCCAAATGTAAACACTAAAAGCCTGAACGCAGAACCGGCTATCACCACGGCAACGTTGTGTACATTAACTCCCCAAAGACAAATCCCAGTGCTTTTAATTTCAGTAGTGGTAGTGGATATATATTGTTGGGGCTCTGTGGGTTTTTGAACCAGACCCACGATGAAAGACTAGAGAAGGAGAGTTGTGAAAGAGAGAGCGTTACTGTACTACACTCCAATCCCCGTCTCGACAAGAGGGTTATGGTCAGGGGGGTGGGTACAGCTGCTCCTAGATACAGCTGCTCTCCTTCATCAGGATAAGTGAACGGGGAGCCAAAAACAAGATGAAAAACGATCCGCCTCCTTGATTTCTGGCCAAGAATAATGCTTGGAGGAGAACACTATCCATTTAGTGGTGTAATCATTGGGTTTCTATTCAGGTTAGTGCATTTTGTCTTTAATCTTATGTTTGTTGTGTAGTAATTATTTCACCTTTTATTTTCAGAGTTTTTTATTTGTTTTTTTCCTGTGAAGCACATTGTGTTGCATTCCGTGTCTGAAATGTGCTGAATAAATAAAGCTTGATTTGATTTTGATTTGACAAAGGTTGGATACAATCGTTACAGACTCACTTGGTTAGAACCTGTTTATGTAGAATATTACTGGGTTAGTATATTAATAATGTTTAGGTTCAGTGGTAGACTACACTACAGTCGTGGCCAAAAGTTTTGAGAATGACACAAGTATTCATTTTCAAGTCTGCTGCCTCAGTTTGTATGATGGCAATTTGCATATGAACTGAATCCCCCCCAAATATTTCCACTGCATTTCAGCCCTGCCACAAAAGGACCAGCTGACCATCATGTCAGTGATTCTCTCGTTAACACAGGTGTGAGTGTTGACGAGGACAAGGCTGGAGATCACTCTGTCATGCTGATTGAGTTCGAATAACAGACTGGAAGCTTCAAAAGGAGGGTGGTGCTTGGAATCATTTTTCTTCCTCTGTCAAACATGGTTACCTGCAAATAAACACGTGCAGTCATCATTGCTTTGCACAAAAAGGGCTTCACAGGCAAGGATATTGCTGCCAGTAAGATTGCACCTAAATCAACCATTTGATTTTATCTTCTCTGGATAAAAGCTTGCCCGGAGAAGACAAGGTGAGCACTACCATCAGTCCTGTGTCATGCCAACAGTAAAGCATCCTGAGACCATTCATGTGTGGGGTTGCTTTTCAGCCAAGGGAGTGGGCTCACTCACAACTTTGCCTAAGCACACAGCCATGAATAAAGAATGGTACCAACACATCCTCCGAGAGCAACTTCTCCCAACCATCCAGGAACAGTTTGGTGATGAACAATGCCTTTTCCAGCATGATGAAGCACCTTGCCATAAGGCAAAAGTGATAACTAAGTGGCTCGGGGAACAAAACATAGATATTTTGGGTGCATGGCCAGGAAACTCCCCAGACCTTAATCCCATAGAGAACTTGTGGTCAATCCTCAAGAGGCGGGTGGACAAACAAAACCCCACAAATTCTGATAAACTCCAAGCATTGATTATGCAAGAATGGGCTGCCATCAGTCAGGATGTGACCCAGAAGTTAATTGACAGCATGCCAGGGCGGATTGCAGAGATCCTGAAAAAGAAGGGTCAACACTGCAAATATTGACTCTTTGTATCAACTTCATGTAATTGTCAATAAAAGCCTTTGACACTTATGAAATAATTGTAATTATACTTCAGTATTCCATAGTAACATCTGACAAAAATATCTAAAGACACTGAAGCAGCAAACTTTGTGGAAATTAATATTTGTGTCATTCTCAAAACTTTTGGCCACAACTGTACATCCTCTCTGTTCCTCAGAGGTTCAGCGGTAGACTACACTACCTCCTCTCTGTTCCTCAGAGGTTCAGTGGTAAACTACACTACCTCCTCTCTGTTTCTCAGAGGTTCAGTGGTAAATCACACTACCTCCTCTCTGTTTCTCAGAGGTTCAGTGGTAAACTACACTACCTCCTCTCTGTTCCTCAGAGGTTCAGCGGTAAACTACACTACCTCCTCTCTGTTCCTCAGAGGTTCAGTGGTAAACTACACTACCTCCTCTCTGTTTCTCAGAGGTTCAGTGGTAAATCACACTACCTCCTCTCTGTTTCTCAGAGGTTCAGTGGTAAACTACACTACCTCCTCTCTGTTCCTCAGAGGTTCAGCGGTAACCCACACTACCTCCTCTCTGTTCCTCAGAGGTTCAGTGGTAAACTACACTACCTCCTCTCTGTTCCTCAGAGGTTCAGCGGTAACCCACACTACCTCCTCTCTGTTCCTCAGAGGTTCAGTGGTAGACTACACTACCTCCTCTCTGTTTCTCAGAGGTTCAGAGGTAAACCACACTACCTCCTCTCTGTTCATCAGAGGTTCAGTGGTAGACTACACTACCTCCTCTCTGTTCCTCAGAGGTTCAGTGGTAAACTACACTAACTCCTCTCTGTTCCTCAGAGGTTCAGCGGTAGACTACACTACCTCCTCTCTGTTCCTCAGAGGTTACACACTGTACTGGGCCTAGGAAACTTGGATCCGTTCCAGAAGTTTTACTTCACAACCATATTTCAGATGCTATTTACCTGGTATTTAACAAGACAAATAAGCTAAATGGAGTGACCTGGTTTAACACTTAATTTGTTATGTCTACCCCTGAGTCCAGGTTGGAAGGAGGGTAGAAAGAGGAAAGTGCTAAATTGCTAAGAGGGAGAGGCCGGCTGCATCCTGCAGGGGAGGGGAGGTGAGGGGAGGCTAATGTCAGAGAGACTGGCTTGTGTCTCCTCCCACCTGGGGTTTTTGGTGCAGTCCGGTGCCTAGTACAGCATGGTCCCTTCACTCCTCAAAACACTCCTAATCTGGCCTACCCCCCCCCCCCCCCCAACCCCCAAGTTAGTTGAGGTCATTTGTACATGTAGGTAGGGGTAAAGTGACTATGCATAGATAATAAGCAGCAAGTAGCAGCAGTGTAAAAACAGGGGGGGGGGGGGGGGGTAAATGAAAAGTCTGGGTGGCCATTGGATTAATCGTTCAGCAGTCTTATGGCTTGGGGGGGTAGAAGCTATTAAGGGAACGTTTGAAATGGCTATACATAACACATTCATAACATCTGACATAAAGAGTTCATAACAATGTTGTGTCAGCCTTAATGTATTCACCAGGCAGACATGAATGTAGCGACTGTCTAAGGGAGGTAGCATGCAGATAGAAACAGATTTAGCCCCAGACCGTAGAAATATCTAACAGGAACTGACCTTTGTCTTAGAGCTTGCTAGTGATCATCTGTTTTTTTAGTGCTTAATGGGGGACTTTAATTTGAAAGAAAATTATAAATAATCTGACACACTGGTTCTACATTTCTGTCATATATGACATGGATGTTACATATATATGTTATAAAGGCTGACACAACATGTGTAAAGGTGTTCGGAATGTGTCATATATACTCCCTTCATAGAATGCGTTTCCAAAATAACTTGCGATCATTGACATGAATTGTACTACTGATTATGAATGCAGAACCTATGGGTTATGAATGTCCTGTGGAGTCCAACTTCAAATAAAGTTGAAATGAAGTACCTTCAAATGTTACAGAATGTATAACACAGCTCTCTATTAAAACCAAATGAATATTCCAGATCCTGTCTGAAAGGTGACTAAAACCTCCAGCCGCCATGCACTGATGGAAATGAAATGACTGGGATAGCAACAGACTAATTACAGAATTAGGTTGTGCTTATTCTGCAAAAAGACGTTTCTCAACCACATGACTATGTGAGTTTTGTCAGCCAATGGACTAAAAGCTAATGCCCTTATTCCCAGCAGAACAATTAATAGGATTTAAACCCAGCAGTCAGTCAAGTCCTGCTCCATCCTCAGGATACGTCCCAAATGGCATCCTATTCGCTATATAGTGCGCTACTTTTGACCACTAATGAGGGAATAGTGCACTGCATAAGGAATAGGGTGCCATTTGGGATGCAGATTCAGACTCCATCCCCTCAGACAGACACCATGTTGTTTTGGCTGGCTCTGAGGGCTCTGCATGGCGATTAGTCTGACAAACTAATCTTCAACTGCTATGTTTTCTCCCCAACAACAGCTTAATTTGTGTCCCAAATGGCACCCTATTCCCTATGCAGTGCACTACTTTAGACCAGGACCCATGCCCTATGTAGGGAATAGGGTGCCATTGGAGATGCAAAATAAGGATTTTTCCAGAGGTATAATAAGGTCTAGTTGGCATTTTTTGTATGACATCATCACTTATTTGCACTGTGGTGGAGTTTGTACCTGTGCATCTAATGCCACTAAAGATTTTCCTTTTCCTTGAGTTCTGTAATCCACATAGTTCTGTAACCCGCAGATTTCTGTAACCCACAGAGTTCAGTAACCCACAGAGTTATGTAACCCACAGAGTTCTGTAACCCACAGAGTCCTGTAACCCACAGAGTCCTGTAACCCACAGAGTCCTGTAACCCACAGAGTTCTGTAACCCAAAGAGTTCTGTAACCCACAGAGTTCTGTAACCCACAGAGTTCTGTAACCCAAAGAGTTCTGTAACCCAAAGACTTCTGTAACCCAAAGAGTTCTCTAATCCAAAGAGTTCTCTAATCCACAGAGTTCTCTAATCCACAGAGTTCTCTAATCCAGAGAGTTCTGTAACCCACAGTGCGGACCACCATGAAATGTAACAGTAAATGCCTTGCTTGATCCTCCAACAATAGCCAAATTAGAGATACTGGTCATAAAACTACCACTCTTTCACGCTCTTCACATACGCTGCTGCTACTCTGTTTGTTATCTATCCTGAGTGTCTAGTCACTTCTACCCCTACCTACATGTACATATTACCTCAATTACCTCAAACTACTTTCTACCCCTGCACATTGACTTGTATTTAGCCTCGTTATCGTTATTTTATTGTGTTACTATTTCCTATTTTATTTGTATTACTTTTGTTGGGAAAGGGCTCGTAAGTAAGCATTTCACGGTGCAGTCTACACCTGTTGTATTCGGCGCACGTGACAAATAAAATTGGATTTGAACCCTTTTTTCTAAGAGCATATGGGTGGTTTACACAATGTATCCCACAACCACCCATTGACTGGGACCAATTGTAGTGCTTAAGACCAATACCATGAAAAACATTAGGTAGGTTGCATGTAGGTTGCATGGTCACAGTAGGTTGCATGGTCACAGTAGGCTGCATGGTCACGGTAGGTTGCATGTAGGTTGCATGGTCACAATAGGTTGCATGGTCACAGTAGGCTGCATGGCCACAGTAGGCTGCATGGCCACAGTAGGCTGCATGGTCACAGTAGGCTGCATGGTAACAGTATATTGCATGGTCACAGTAGGTTGCATAGTCACAGTAGGCTGCATGGTCACGGTAGGCTGCATGGTCACGGTAGGTTGCATGGTCACGGTAGGTTGCATGGTCACAGTAGGTTGCATGGTCACAGTAGGCTGCATGGTCACAGTAGGTTGCATGGTCACAGTAGGCTGCATGGTCACAGTAGGCTGCATGGTCACAGTAGGTTGCATGGTCACAGTAGGCTGCATGGTCACAGTAGGCTGCATGGTCACAGTAGGTTGCATGGTCACAGTAGGCTGCATGGTCACAGTAGGCTGCATGGTCACAGTAGGTTGCATGGTCACAATAGGCTGCATGGTCACAGTAGGTTGCATGGTCACAGTAGGCTGCATGGTCACAATAGGCTGCATGGTCACAATAGGCTGCATGGTCACAGTAGGCTGCATGGTCACAGTAGGTTGCATGGTCACAGTAGGCTGCATGGTCACAGTAGGTTGCATGGTCACAGTAGGCTGCATGGTCACAGTAGGCTGCATGGTCACAGTAGGTTGCATGGTAACAGTATATTGCATGGTCACAGTAGGTTGCATAGTCACAGTAGGTTGCATGGTAACAGTATATTGCATGGTCACAGTAGGTTGCATAGTCACAGTAGGCTGCATGGTAACAGTATATTGCATGGTCACAGTAGGTTGCATGGTCACAGTAGGCTGCATGGTCACGGTAGGCTGCATGGTCACGGTAGGTTGCATGGTCACGGTAGGTTGCATGGTCACAGTAGGTTGCATGGTCACAATAGGCTGCATGGTCACAGTAGGTTGCATGGTCACAGTAGGTTGCATGGTCACAGTAGGTTGAATGGTCACAGTAGGTTGCATGGTCACAGTAGGTTGCATGGTCACGGTAGGTTGAATGGTCACAGTAGGTTGCATGGTCACAGTAGGCTGCATGGTCACAGTAGGTTGCATGGTCACAGTAGGCTGCATAGTCACAGTAGGTTGCATGGTCACAGTAGGTTGCATGGTCACAGTAGGCTGCATGGTCACAGTAGGTTGCATGGTCACAGTAGGCTGCATAGTCACAGTAGGTTGCATGGTCACAGTAGGTTGCATGGTCACAGTAGGTTGCATGGTCACAGTAGGTTGCATGGTCACAGTAGGTTGCATGGTCACAGTATATTGCATGGTCACAGTAGGCTGCATGGTCACAGTAGGTTGCATAGTCACAGTAGGCTGCATGGTCACAGTAGGCTACATGGTCACAGTAGGTTGCATGGTCACAGTAGATTGCATGGTCACAGTAGGCTGCATGGTCACGGTAGGCTGCATGGTCACGGTAGGCTGCATGGTCACAGTAGGCTGCATGGTCACAATAGGCTGCATGGTCACAGTAGGTTGCATGGTCACAGTAGGCTGCATGGTCACAGTAGGTTGCATGGTCACAATAGGCTGCATGGTCACAATAGGCTGCATGGTCACAGTAGGTTGCATGGTCACAGTAGGCTGCATGGTCACAATAGGCTGCATGGTCACAGTAGGTTGCATGGTCACAGTAGGCTGCATGGTCACAGTAGGTTGCATAGTCACAGTAGGTTGCATAGTCACAGTAGGCTGCATGGTCACAGTAGGCTGCATAGTCACAGTAGGTTGCATAGTCACAGTAGGCTGCATGTTCACAGTAGGTTGCATAGTCACGGTAGGCTGCATGGTCACAGTAGGTTGCATAGTCACAGTAGGCTGCATGGTCACAGTAGGTTGCATAGTCACAGTAGGCTGCATGGTCACAGTAGGCTGCATGGTCACAATAGGCTGCATATTCACAGTAGGTTGCATGGTCACAGTAGGTTGCATAGTCACAGTAGGTTGCATGGTCACAGTAGGTTGCATGGTCACAGTAGGATGCATGGTCACAGTAGGTTGCATAGTCACAGTAGGCTGCATAGTCACAGTAGGCTGCATGGTCACAGTAGGTTGCATAGTCACAGTAGGCTGCATGGTCACAGTAGGCTGCATGGTCACAGTAGGTTGCATAGTCACAGTAGGCTGCATGTTCACAGTAGGTTGCATAGTCACGGTAGGCTGCATGGTCACAGTAGGCTGCATGGTCACAGTAGGTTGCATGGTCACAGTAGGTTGCATGGTCACAGTAGGTTGCATAGTCACAGTAGGTTGCATAGTCACAGTAGGCTGCATGGTCACAGTAGGTTGCATAGTCACAGTAGGATGCATGGTCACAGTAGGTTGCATAGTCACAGTAGGCTGCATAGTCACAGTAGGCTGCATGGTCACAGTAGGTTGCATAGTCACAGTAGGCTGCATGGTCACAGTAGGCTGCATGGTCACAGTAGGTTGCATAGTCACAGTAGGCTGCATGGTCACAGTAGGTTGCATAGTCACAGTAGGATGCATGGTCACAGTAGGTTGCATAGTCACAGTAGGCTGCATAGTCACAGTAGGCTGCATGGTCACAGTAGGTTGCATAGTCACAGTAGGCTGCATGGTCACAGTAGGCTGCATGGTCACAGTAGGTTGCATAGTCACAGTAGGCTGCATGGTCACAGTAGGTTTCATAGTCACAGTAGGCTGCATGGTCACAGTAGGTTGCATAGTCACAGTAGGCTGCATGGTCACAGTAGGTTGCATAGTCACAGTAGGCTGCATGTTCACAGTAGGTTGCATAGTCACGGTAGGCTGCATGGTCACAGTAGGCTGCATGGTCACAGTAGGTTGCATGGTCACAGTAGGTTGCATGGTCACAGTAGGTTGCATAGTCACAGTAGGTTGCATGGTCACAGTAGGCTGCATGGTCACAGTAGGTTGCATAGTCACAGTAGGCTGCATGGTCACAGTAGGCTGCATGGTCACAGTAGGTTGCAAGGTCACAGTAGGTTGCATGGTCACAGTAGGTTGCATAGTCACCGTAGGTTGCATGGTCACAGTAGGTTGCATGGTCACAGTAGGCTGCATGGTCACAGTAGGCTGCATGGTCACAGTAGGCTGCATGGTCACAGTAGGTTGCATGGTCACAGTAGGCTGCATGGTCACAGTAGGCTGCATGGTCACAGTAGGTTGCATAGTCACAGTAGGCTGCATGGTCACAGTAGGTTGCATAGTCACAGTAGGCTGCATGGTCACAGTAGGTTGCATAGTCACAGTAGGATGCATAGTCACAGTAGGTTGCATAGTCACAGTAGGCTGCATGGTCACAGTAGGTTGCATAGTCACAGTAGGCTGCATGGTCACAGTAGGCTGCATAGTCACAGTAGGTTGCATAGTCACAGTAGGCTGCATAGTCACAGTAGGCTGCATGGTCACAGTAGGCTGCATAGTCACAGTAGGTTGCATGGTCACAGTAGGCTGCATAGTCACAGTAGGTTGCATGGTCACAGTAGGCTGCATGGTCACAGTAGGCTGCATGGTCACAGTAGGCTGCATGGTAACAGTAGGCTGCATGGTCACAGTAGGAAGCATGGTCACAGTAGGCTGCATGGTCACAGTAGGTTGAATGGTCACAGTAGGCTGCATGGTCACAGTAGGCTGCATGGTCACAGTAGGCTGCATGGTCACAATAGGCTGCATATTCACAGTAGGTTGCATGGTCACAGTAGGTTGCATAGTCACAATAGGCTGCATATTCACAGTAGGTTGCATGGTCACAGTAGGCTGCGTGGTCACAGTAGGCTGCATGGTCACAGTAGGCTGCATGGTCACAGTAGGCTGCATGGTCACAGTAGGCTGCATGGTCACAGTAGGTTGCATGGTCACAGTAGGCTGCATAGTCACAGTAGGTTGCATCGTCACAGTAGGCTGCATGGTCACAGTAGGCTGCATGGTCACAGTAGGTTGCAAGGTCACAGTAGGCTGCATGGTCACAGTAGGTTGCAAGGTCACAGTAGGTTGCATGGTCACAGTAGGTTGCATGGTCACAGTAGGTTGCATGGTCACAGTAGGCTGCATAGTCACAGTAGGTTGCATAGTCACAGTAGGCTGCATGGTCACAGTAGGTTGCATAGTCACAGTAGGTTGCATGGTCACAGTAGGCTGCATGGTCACAGTAGGCTGCATGGTCACAGTAGGCTGCATGGTAACAGTAGGCTGCATGGTCACAGTAGGTTGCATGGTCACAGTAGGCTGCATGGTCACAGTAGGTTGAATGGTCACAGTAGGCTGCATGGTCACAGTAGGCTGCATGGTCACAGTAGGCTGCATGGTCACAGTAGGCTGCATGGTCACAGTAGGTTGCATGGTCACAGTAGGTTGCATAGTCACAGTACGCTGCATGGTCACAGTAGGTTGCATGGTCACAGTAGGCTGCATGGTCACAGTAGGCTGCATGGTCACAGTAGGCTGCATGGTCACAGTAGGCTGCATGGTCACAGTAGGTTGCATGGTCACAGTAGGCTGCGGTACACGTTAAGCAGCGTGGCGTCTATTACAGTTGCACGGTCATAATTACATTGAGGTTACAAGAAGCAGTTCATTCTATGTCTAATCTAACGGTTTGCCAAAATGATTCCTCCCAATAAGAATGGCTTCAAAACATTGTTTCCTTCATAGACTGAAACAGCTATAACCTCACGTAGCAGAAACTACCCATCCTGCAATATTTCCTGTCATTTACCCAATGAAGGAAGGAACATTTCTGTCTCTCCCTGGACTAAGTAGGAAAGTTGGAGTTTGAGAATGTTCACAGCACCAAAGTCCTGGGAATCCAGGAAGTCATTCTAGTCCAAAAAGAGAGATAACAGATAGGCAGATATTTAGGCGTACCCCAAATGGCACCCTATTCCCTATATAGTGCACTACTTTTGACCAGAGGGCCCCAGTCGAAAGTAGTGTACTATTTAGGGAATAGGGTGCCATTTGGGGTGCATACGTGCTCTCATGTTTCCTTAGTAGTGGCTATATTAAACAAGGCTAATGTTTTTTCTCAGTAGACTGCAAGACTTTAACAGAGTGTGCCACTCTACTTGGCCTATTTTGTGGAATCTCAACATTTCCAAAGAAAACTAAGAATCCAGTGTCTAGCCACAGCAACATGTTGGAGCTTACATCACAAGCATGCCTTCATGCAACTCTGGTACATATAAGGAAGGAACTTTGCTCTCTGTCTCTCTCTCTCTCTGTCTCTCTGTCCCTCTCTCGCTGTCTCTCTCTCTCTGTCTCGCTCTCTCTGTCTCTCTCTCTCTGTCTCTCTCTCTATGTCTCTCTGTGTCTCTCTCTCTGTCTCTCTGTCTCTCTCTCTCTGTCTCTCTGTCCCTCCCTCGCTGTCTCTCTCTCTCTGTCTCTGTCTCGCTCTCTCTGTCTCTCTCTCTCTAATTCTGTCACTCTCTCACTGTCTCTCTGTGTCTCTCTCTCTGTCTCTCTCTCTCTGTCTCTCTGTCCCTCTCTCGCTGTCTCTCTCTCTCTCTCTCTGTCTCGCTCTCTCTGTCTCTCTCTCTCTAATTCTGTCACTCTCTCACTCTCGCTCTTTTTCTCCCTTTCTATCTCTGTCTGTTTCTCTGTCTCTCTCTGATTCTCTCACTCTCTCCTCTAGTCGGAGTAGGTTTCTCCCTCCTTTTCTTTTTACAATCTGTTGGTTCCCAGGGGATCCAAGCTTTATGAGACCATCTATCAAGCCCATCTATTCTTCAGAGGTTCAAAAGAGGCACCCTACCACTCCACTGTGCCACATGAGTGGCTGAGGTGCAAACATCCAACCCCGGGGTCCGGGTTGATGTTGTCAGGGGTCATCTCAAAGACACATACAGTGGACAAAGACATATTGTACAGTGTCCGTAGACAACCCTTAGTGATGGGTTGTTTTGGTAGTGTGGGTATATTCCTACGAGGATCACCCTATAAATAGAATACATTTATTTTCCTTTCAAGAAATAGAAATGTGTTTAAAAACATTTTAGAATGTTATAATATTCCTTGTGTTGTTACAGGCTTTGGTTTTTCCATTTATATTTTGAGGTTGGATGTTAGCACGTTAGCATATGGGGCGCACCGATTGGTGTCACCTCGTTAGTCAATATGTGTTACCCCAGTGCTGGTTGCCATGTTGTTAGTGGGAAGGTGTTTCACCTGTGCTGGCCCAGATGCTATTTAAGAATGGCTGACCGAGTTCTCCAGTTGTCTTGAGAGATGTGGAGAGTCAACACCTTTAGTTGGCTCTCCCTACTTGATTTCTAGAAAAACATTCCTTTGTCTGATCTTCCCTGTTTTTGTTTTGCTCCACCATGTCTGTTTGCTTCCTGTCTTTAAGTTTGGTGTGGGTTTTTATTTTGTTTGCCTCTTCTTGGGTAAATTTAGTGGGCGCTCATGGTGGGTGTCTTTAAGATCCCAGTTGCTGTTGCTAGGCAACTTTCAGTGGACACCCCCACGAGTGTCTTTCAGAACCTCTCCTAAAACCCCACCTGTTTCACTTTGGTTGTTGGTCAGTGACTCTTTGTTAGTTCCCCTTTCTGTTCTTGCTGGGGAACATAACAGTATACTTCTGCTCAGTGTGTATTTAACTTGTCTAAAGTATGGTATCATTATAGCTTTGTCTTATTTGTTTTTGTTTTTTTGTTGATTATATAATTTATATATATATATATATATATATATATATATATATATATATATATGTGTATATTTGTGTCTAATTGTGTGTGATTTGTGTGTAAAACTGAGTAAACAATGTAAAAAAAAAATATTAATGCTTTTTCCCAATACATTTTTTTATATATGAATATCAAAAAACATAATCATTACAGAGGAAAGGGGAGAATGGTAATACACGTGGCTGAACAAGTTATGGTGTCATCTGCCAGGGCATGCTTTGGGCAGGGTTTCTGAATGTCCACTCATGCATGACTAGCCTGGTCCCAGATATGTTTGTCATATCATGTCAATTCCTTATCACGCTAAACAGTCATGATAGCACAAACAGATCTGATCAGGCTAATGCATTGATGGGAAGATCATAGTTTTTGCCTAATATCAGGAAATTGTTTTCCAGATCCAGGCAATACAACGATGGTGTATTCCTCACTAGATGTGTAGACTTGATTTATGAGAAGATCTTGTCTATCACCTTTTAGGGGAATATTGATTAGACTTTAAAGAGTCCTTTTAAGGGATGAGTGGAGGAACGGGTTCATGCTCAGTTTTGAAGATTAAATACTGTTGAATTTCATGTAAATTCTCTCAAATATGCCTCTCTCACAGGTGTTTTCGTCTGAATTTCTACAGAAGGTACACTAAAAAAGTATCTCATTTCGGCAAAGTGGCAAAAGAGCACAGCCCTCAGCATAAAAGGGCTGACAAATCGATGTCTCATGCAAATCTTAACCAGCGCAGCTTGGCTTGACTCTGAAAAAACTAGTTCAATTTCTATCAACTAGCCTAGCAGAATTTCACTTCAAACGTTCATCAAGTAGTAAAGATAAATCCCTCCAAAAAAAAACAGGAAGTGAGTAGTAGTGCATGTTGCGATTGGTGCGATTGTGTCGTAGATGTCCTTTTCCGTAGGAGAGGAGAAAGGTCTTCACAAGTGAGGATGTTTGAAACCCAGCGATGTCTGAGCATACCATGTGGCCTTCCCAGATGTCCGGTAGCAGACCTCAATGCTTCATCTGGGTGGGAGGGGGGGGGATAAGTGACGCACGCACTCTTTTGATTTCTTCCTGGACACAGGAAAAAGGGGGCAGACAGAAGCGATGCACATTTCCTCTCTATTAGGAAATCCTGCACCAAATAGAATGTCTATCAGTTAGTTAGTTATTGATCAAATCCCAGCAGGCAAAACCGGTTGGAAAGACGTCATTATGACATATTTTATGATCAGCTCAGGTCGTTCATCATTAGATTTTCTTTTAAGACCTCTTCAACTGGTTGTAATCTGGTTGTTCTGACCAGATTAATAACCTAAATACGTCTTTCCCTGGTATCATGAGGGTTGTAAATTCGTCACCTGACGTCTTAACTTCCAGAAAACCTTTTGTTAACCTGAATATAACGTCAATATGACAGCCCGTGACAAATTGTGGCCACTGGCCTGCTGCTTTATTTTTGACAATGTGGGGAAAGTAAAACACATTTTATAGGTGCAGTATCTACAGATTTAGCTCCAAACGGATCTTCACAACATTGTCACAAACCTACAATGGTGTGTGTTGGAGCATTCTATTATTCTATTCTATTCTAATCAAATCACATTTTATTTGTCACGTGCCGAATACAACAGGTTCACCTTACAGTGAAATACTTACTTACAAGCCCTTAACCAACAATGCAGTTTTAAGAAAATACTGAAAAAAAATGACATAAGAGATCATAACATTGAGTGTAGGAGATGGTTGGAAGACTCATGACTATGGTGAATTTTGATTTGGGACTTCATGTTCCCTTGAGACCACAGAAGCTTCCACAGTTGCTGTTTTGTGTAGTGGCCAAGTATCTGTGTGTGTTCTGCCTTGGCAGTTCGTGTGGTGGTGAGTGGCTGTGAGTTGTGACTCTCTCTCTCTGCCTCCCCCCTTTATCCCTCCCCCGCTCTCTCTCTCTCTCTCTCTCTCTCAGTCTCAGTCTAGTAATTATAAAGGTCATGGAGGAACAGTAGCACTGCCTTGAACCAGCACCCCGCCTTGAACCAGCTCCCTGCCTTGAACCAGCTGCCTGCCTTGAACCAGAACCCGGCCTTGAACCAGCTCCATGCCTTGAACCAGCTCCCTGCCTTGAACCAGAACTCTGCCTTGAACCAGCACCCTGCCTTGAACCAGCACCCTGCCTTGAACCAGCACCCTGCCTTGAACCAGCTCCCTGCCTTGAACCAGCACCCTGCCTTGAACCAGCACCCTGCCTTGAACCAGCACCTTGCCTTGAACCAGCTCCCTGCCTTGAACCAGCATCCTGCCTTGAACCAGCACCCTGCCTTGAACCAGCACCCTGCCTTGAACCAGCACCCTGCCTTGAACCAGCACCCTGTCTTGAACCAGCACCCTGCCTCGAACCAGCACCCTGCCTTGAACCAGCACCCTGCCTTGAACCAGCATCCTGCCTTGAACCAGCACCCTGCCTTGAACCAGCCTTTATTAGGCACAAAGTGGACGAAACGGTCCAGAATAGAGTGAAACGGGGAGGTACTACTATCTGAACTTCCAATAAGAAATATGTTCTTTGTTTTATATTATGCTACAGGGTGTGGCTTAATGAACAGTTGTCTTGTTTCATGTTTAGCTCTAATATGTGTTCATACGTTTGTAGTATTGCATTAAATAGTACTTGTTTTTTTACACCCAAGACGCATAGCTAACAGTATAATTATGGCACCAAGGCATGGATTAAATTGATTACATTTATTAAATTGTCCCCCCCCCCCTCATCTACACACAATACCCCATAATGACAAAGCAAAAACGGTTTTTTTATAAATGTTTGACATTTATATAAAAAAACTGAAATATCACATTTACAGTATTCAGACCCTTTACTCAGTACTTTGTTGAGGAACCTTTGGCAGCGATTACAGCCTCAAGTCTTCTAGGGTATGATGCTACAAGCTTGGCACACCTGTATTTGGGGAGTTTCTCCCATTCTTCTCTGCAAATTGGATGGGGAGCTTTCCTGCACAGCTATTTTAGGTCTCTCCAGAGATGTTCGATTGGGTCCAAGTCCAGGCTCTGGCTGAGCCACTCAAGGACATTCAGAGACTTGTCCCGAAGCCACCCCTGCGTTGTCTTGGCTCTGTGCCTTGGGTCGTTGTCCTGTTGGTAGGTGAACCTTCACCCCAGTCTGAGGTCCTGAGCACTCTGGAGACGGTTTTCATCAAGGATCTCTCTGTACTTTACTTCATTCATCTTTCCCTCAAACCTGACTTGTCTTCCAGTCCCTGCCACTGAAAAACATCCCCACAGCATGATGCTGACACTACCATGCTTCACTGTAGGGATGGTGCCAGCTTTCCTCCAGACGTGACACTTGGCATTCAGGCCAAAGAGTTCAATCTTGGTTTCGTCAGACCAGAGCTCTGTCAGAGTGACAACCGGGTTCTTGGTCACCTCCCTGACCAAGGCCCTTCTCCCCCATTGCTCAGTTTGGCCGGTCGGCCAACTCTAGGATGGGTCTTGGTGTTTCCAAACCTCTTCCATTTAAGAATCATGGAGGCCACTGTATTCTTGGGGACCTTCAATGCTGCAAAAATGTTTTGGTAGCTTTCCCCAGATCTGTGCCTTGACACAATCGTGTCTCGGAGCTCTACGGTCAAATCCTTTGACCTCATGGCTTGGTTTTTGACATGCACTATCAACTGTGGGACCTTATATAGACATGTGTGTGCCTTGTCAAATCATGTTTCATCAATTGAATTGACCACAGGTGGACTACAATCAAGTTGTTGAACCATCTCAAGGATGATCAATGGAAACAGGATGCAGCTGAGCTCAATTTCAGGTGTCATAGCAAAGGATCTGAATACTTATGTAAATAAGGTATTTATGTTTTTTATTTGTAATACATTTGCAAAAATGTCTAAAAACCTGTTTTCGCTTTGACATTGTGGTGTATTGTGTGTAGATTTATGAGTATGTTTATTTATTTCATCCATTTTAGAATAAGTCTGTAACGTAACAAAATGTGGAAAAAGTCAAGGGATCTGAATACTTTCCGAATGCACTGTAACACAGACAAAAAAAAACTGACAATTCAAGGATTTCTCATGACTTACTTACCTGGGGTATGTTCAAACCTTAACGGGATGTGTTTAATCAAATCAAATCACGCTTTATTTATTCAGCACATTTCAGACATGGAATGCAACACAATGTTCTTCACAGGAAAAAACAAATAAAAAACTATGAAAATAAAATCTGAGATATTTACTACACAACAAACAAACATAAGATGAAAGAATGACACAAACTGAACAACTAAAAGGAAAAGCCAAGCTAAGAAGGTGTGTTTTAAGGTCTCTTTAAGATCTCTTATGTCCACAGTTTCAGCCCCCCTCAGGTTCTCTGGCAGGCTGTTCCAGAGGCTGGAGGCATAGTACCTAAAGGCTGCCTCTCCATGCCTCTTGGTACCAGGCTTTGGGATAGTTAAAAGACCAGTCCCAGAGGACCTGAGGGACCAACTTGGTACATAACTTAAAAGTACATCCAACATGTATTGTGGTGCACAATTGTGGGTTGATTTAGAAACCAATATAAGAATCTTACTGTAAACCCAAAAGAATACCAACAACCAAAATGTCACATTCCGACGTTACTCCAAGTAGCTTATTATTCATAAACATTCCACCACATACCTAGTTCAAGTGGCTGTCATGGTAATGTGAGACCCAGCCATACCCTGTAGATGCTTTGGCCTATTAAAAAAAAGGGGGTTTCCATGGTAACATATTATTTCTGAAAAAGGATACACAAATCCTTTGATCCTGAACTCTTTCACATAGAACACTAAAGACGGCTGTGCTTTTGGTTATCCTCCTCTCTACCCTTCAGCATAAACAACATGCCATTGTTGTCTCTATGGTGGACTCACCAACACGATATGACACATTCCTTCTACCCCAACACCTGTAAACAATGTTCAAATGGTACTTTGAAGAGCCACCTCCAACGTGAGGCATCATTCAACTTGCCCGTCGCTCAATAAAGGTATTTTGGACAGCGTGACTCTCCTCTCTCTGGGTATCCAGATACATCAAGACAATAGGCTTACATACACACTGCTTTGAGATAATAATGCCACAGACCTGGGTTCAAATAGCATTTTAAAATCTTCCAAATACTTAAGCTGCTTGACTGGTTTTGCCTGGTGCAAATGGAACCAATGGAATTGTCCCCAAAGTGTAAACACGCCCAACAGGCCCTCTGGGGAGGCTCAAGTCAACCCCTTAAAGTATCTGAAAGATTTCACTGTTTGACTGTTTCACTATTTCAACCCATGTCTGTTATGGGATGAGCAGAAGCCCTTCCTATAGAGAGGGCGAAAGCTGTTTTCCAGTAAGAGTGCTCCAGCAACGTTTGCGCTCCTTTCCCCTGTTGTTGTGCCATCTGGCCCTCAGTATGTGCCCCGGGTAGTTGTCTGGAGAGATCGGCCAATCAGAGCCAGGCTGATGCCTAGTGCCCCAGTCCCACAGGAAATGATCCGACACCACTGTGCCACGAGGGCTGCAACCGCCCCGCCCCCAGTGGTACTCAGGATGTCTCAAGATATCAAGCTGTGGTCATGCTTCAAAGTGAAGTCTGTGATATCTAGTAGCTATACGTTTGCTTCTCCATATTTGAGCTTGAATTTTTACGATCTGTAAAATTTTAGATAGAAGGGTAAACACCTCTCTGTGTAGAGCAGAAATATTAGGCTTAAAAAGAAGTCTCGCCACATGTTTGTGTGTCCGCCAAAATCACGTGCACTGACAGCGTTGTGATTCCTACTGTGCTCAGGGTCAGTGTCTCGTTCCCAAGGTCTCTGATATCTCCGACCCGCCAGACAGGAATGATACTTTGTACCAAGTACACTAGTACAGTAGTATGCTATTGTTTTTCTCCTTGAAACCAGGCTCTTCGGTACATTCCCCAGCCTGGTTACTCTACTACCCTACTATAGCCCATAGAGACTTGACCTCATTTTTCATTAAAACTATGAACAGTGATTGCTACTGTATGTCCAAGTGACTGTTAAAAAGCTGTTATCACCTCCTCATTCAGTCTCTGTTTTCATTCAGCCCAATGCCCGACCATAATACGCTTTGGAATGAGTCCCAAGTGGAACCCTATTCCCTGTATAGTGCACTACTTTTGACCAGAGCCCTATGGGGGGTAGTGCACTACTTTTGACCAGAGCCCTATGGGAGGTAGTGCACTACTTTTGACCAGAAACCTATGGGAGCCCTGTGGGCCCTGATCAAAAGTAGTGCACTATATATGGAACAGGGTGCCATTTGGGACACTTTGCTATTACAGGAAAATTAAAATCATGTCGTTACCCCTCAGCCTGAAACACAACACCTGCCCTGGTTTTATGGGATGTTGATGAATAACTGCGAAAAATCTGGGTTCCCACCGAACACAAAGCGCTTTTATTTGTCCAGCTGTGAAGCAAGCCACCATTGCATATTAACAAGAGAAAAATAAGAAAATAAAAGTTTCATATTTTTGGGATCTGGCCAGAGTGAAAGGTCAGGTGAGGCCAGAGTGAAAGCTCAGGAGAGGTCAGAGTGAAAGGTCAGGAGAGGTCAGAGTGAAAGGTCAGGAGAGGCCAGAGTGAAAGGTCAGGAGAGGTCAGAGTGAAAGGTCAGGAGAGGTCAGAGTGAAAGGTCAGGAGAGGCCAGAGTGAAAGGTCAGGAGAGGCCAGAGTGAAAGGTCAGGAGAGGCCAGAGTGAAAGATCAGGAGAGGCCAGAGTGAAAGGTCAGGAGAGGTCAGAGTGAAAGGTCAGGAGAGGCCAGAGTGAAAGGTCAGGAGAGGTCAGAGTGAAAGGTCAGGAGAGGTCAGAGTGAAAGGTCAGGAGAGGCCAGAGTGAAAGATCAGGAGAGGCCAGAGTGAAAGATCAGGAGAGGCCAGAGTGAAAGGTCAGGAGAGGTCAGAGTGAAAGGTCAGGAGAGGTCAGAGTGAAAGGTCAGGAGAGGCCAGAGTGAAAGGTCAGGAGAGGTCAGAGTGAAAGGTCAGGAGAGGCCAGAGTGAAAGGTCAGGAGAGGCCAGAGTGAAAGGTCAGGAGAGGTCAGAGTGAAAGGTCAGGAGAGGCCAGAGTGAAAGGGCAGGAGAGGTCAGAGTGAGTCTTAATTAAAGCTGATCTGCAACATCAAAAGGCCTTTTCTAATGATAGAGGCAGGGAACACAAGGCAACACACAGTAACAGAGTGTTTCTAATGATAGAGGCTGGGAACACAAGGCAACACACAGTAACAGAATGTTTCTAATGATAGAGGCTGGGAACACAAGGCAACACACAGTAACAGAATGTTTCTAATGATAGAGGCTGGGAACACAAGGCAACACACAGTAACAGAATGTTTCTAATGATAGAGGCTGGGAACACAAGGCAACACACAGTAACAGAATGTTTCTAATGATAGAGGCTGGGAACACAAGGCAACACACAGTAACAGAATGTTTCTAATGATAGAGGCTGGGAACACAAGGCAACACACAGTAACAGAATGTTTCTAATGATAGAGGCTGGGAACACAAGGCAACACACAGTAACAGAGTGTTTCTAATGATAGAGGCTGGGAACACAAGGCAACACACAGTAACATAATGTTTCTAATGATAGAGGCAGGGAACACAAGGCAACACACAGTAACAGAATGTTTCTAATGATAGAGGCTGGGAACACAAGGCAACACACAGTAACAGAATGTTTCTAATGATAGAGGCTGGGAACACAAGGCAACACACAGTAACATAATGTTTCTAATGATAGAGGCTGGGAACACAAGGCAACACACAGTAACAGAATGTTTCTAATGATAGAGGCTGGGAACACAAGGCAACACACAGTAACAGAATGTTTCTAATGATAGAGGCTGGGAACACAAGGCAACACACAGTAACAGAATGTTTCTAATGATAGAGGCTGGGAACACAAGGCAACACACAGTAACAGAATGTTTCTAATGATAGAGGCTGGGAACACAAGGCAACACACAGTAACAGAATGTTTCTAATGATAGAGGCTGGGAACACAAGGCAACACACAGTAACAGAATGTTTCTAATGATAGAGGCTGGGAACACAAGGCAACACACAGTAACAGAATGTTTCTAATGATAGAGGCTGGGAACACAAGGCAACACACAGTAACAGAATGTTTCTAATGATAGAGGCAGGGAACACAAGGCAACACACAGTAACAGAATGTTTCTAATGATAGAGGCTGGGAACACAAGGCAACACACAGTAACAGAATGTTTCTAATGATAGAGGCTGGGAACACAAGGCAACACACAGTAACAGAATGTTTCTAATGATAGAGGCTGGGAACACAAGGCAACACACAGTAACAGAGTGTTTCTAATGATAGAGGCTGGGAACACAAGGCAACACACAGTAACAGAATGTTTCTAATGATAGAGGCTGGGAACACAAGGCAACACACAGTAACAGAAACCAGAATATAACAATTGGCTTATAAAATAAGTGTCAAAATGCCACCTGGATAAAAAATCAAACAATTTTTAGGCGGTATATCTTCACGAAAACTTTAACCTCTCTCGAGGTGAACCTTGAAAGGTCAATGTCTAAAGACAATTTTCCTTTGAGGTCAAAACATGGTAGCTTGTCAACTTTAAGTAGTGCATTGGTACAAATCCTGTTAAGTGCACAACAAACTGCTGTACTGTTCATGACCACCAGGTGGGGCAAACATTGAAATGATACAAATGTTTATCTTGAACCACGTTAGTATTTGTCGGCACGCTGTAAAGTATTTAAAGTGGAAAACCCAATACTGAAGTATAATAATATTAGACATTGAGGCAAACATAAAGCAAAGCAGTAGGAACAAATACTTTTACGAAATCCATGCTGTGTTCACATTCATTCAAATATATACTTTAGGCTTTACCCAAGTCTGTTAAAATTGGCATCTCAAGTCCAGACAAAAGACAATCAGAAGTGGTTATTGCCTTGGCGAGTCTTCATCAGACACCATTTGTGTATTTTTCTACTTTGGGCGTAGGTGTCCACGGTGCCGTGGGCGGTTTGTCCCTGTCGTTCTACCAGATCAGACTGTTTGCTTGCAGACTGGTTTGACTGTTTACATTGGCTCTTATCCATAAGACTGGAGTGTTTGGGGATGCGTGCTACAGCATAATAGACAAGCAGGGTGGGTCACAAACGTCACCCTAATTCCTACTGGTTAAAAGTAGTGCACTACATAGGGAATAGGGTGCCATTTGGGATTGAACCAGGCACTGATGAAGCCAGTCATGTTCTGTCACACCATAGACAAAAACTACACCTTAGGACTGACTGGCACGGCAATAGAGAACTAATGGTATGCCAGACGATTATATTATCATGGCAAATAAATGGTGTGAACATCCATAGAAAAGTCACAATGGACTTTTTTTGAGTCATCTTTGATTGTTTTGAATTTACTCTATGTGCTGATGTTGTACTGATGTTGTGCTGATGTTGTGCTGATGTTGTACTGATGTTGTGCTGATGTTGTGATGATGTTGTACTGATGTTGTGCTGATGTTGTGCTGATGTTGTGCTGATGTTGTACTGATGTTGTGCTGATGTTGTACTGATGTTGTGCTGATGTTGTGCTGATGTTGTGCTGATGTTGTGCTGATGTTGTACTGATGTTGTGCTGATGTTGTGCTGATGTTGTACTGATGTTGTACTGATGTTGTGCAGATGTTGTACTGATGTTGTGCTGATGTTGTACTGATGTTGTACTGATGTTGTGCAGATGTTGTACTGATGTTGTGCTGATGTTGTACTGATGTTGTGCTGATGTTGTGCTGATGTTGTACTGATGTTGTACTGATGTTGTGCAGATGTTGTACTGATGTTGTGCTGATGTTGTGCTGATGTTGTACTGATGTTGTGCTGATGTTGTACTGATGTTGTGCTGATGTTGTGCTGATGTTGTACTGATGTTGTACTGATGTTGTGCAGATGTTGTACTGATGTTGTACTGATGTTGTGCTGATGTTGTACTGATCTTGTGCTGATGTTGTGCTGATGTTGTACTGATGTTGTGCTGATGTTGTACTGATGTTGTACTGATGTTGTGCTGATGTTGTGCTGATGTTGTACTGATGTTGTACTGATGTTGTGCAGATGTTGTGCTGATGTTGTACTGATGTTGTGCTGATGTTGCACTGATGTTTTACTGATGTACTGATGTTGCACTGATGTTGTGCTGATGTTGCACTGATGTTGTACTGATGTTGTACTGATGTAGTACTGATGTTGCACTGATGTTGTACTGATGTTGTACTGATGTTGCACTGATGTTGTACTGATGTTGTACTGATGTACTGATGTTGTACTGATGTTGCACTGATGTTGTACTGAAGTTGCACTGATGTTGTACTGATGTTGCACTGATGTACTGATGTTGCACTGATGTTGTACTGATGTTGCACTGATGTTGTACTGATGTTGTGCTGATGTTGTGCTGATGTTGTACTGATGTTGCACTGATGTTGTACTGATGTTGTACTGATGTTGTACTGATGTACTGATGTTGTACTGATGTTGTACTGATGTTGTACTGATGTACTGATGTTGCACTGATGTACTGATGTTGTGCTGATGTTGTACTGATGTTGTACTGATGTTGCACTGATGTACTGATGTTGTACTGAAGTTGCATTGATGTACTGATGTTGCACTGATGTACTGATGTTGTACTGATGTACTGATGTTGTACTGATGTACTGATTTTGCACGGATGTTGTACTGATGTTGTACTGATGCTGTACTGATGTACTGATGTACTGATGTTGTACTGATGTACTGACGTTGTACTGATGTTGTACTGATGTTGCACTGATGTTGTACTGATGTTGTACTGCCATTGTACTGATGCTGTGTCTGTAGGTCTATAGTGTCATCATTGTAAATAAATATTTGTTCCTAACTGAATCGCCTGGTTAAATAAAGGTTCAATAAAATAAATAAATAAAAACAACCAATCAATTAATCAAGCATTATTGCGGAAAAAACTATTGCTCAAAGAAGGTACCCTGCCCTCCAGCTATGACCTGGCCTAGTTACTCTGCTTTTAGATATCTCTCTCTCTCTCTCTCTCTCTGTCTCTCTGTCTGTGTGTGTGTCTCTCTCTCTATCTGTCTCTCTCTCTCTCTCTCTCTCTCTCTCTGTCTCTCTGTCTCTCTGTCTCTCTGTCTCTCTCTCTATCTGTCTCTCTTTCTCTCTGTCTCTCTCTGTCTGTGTGTGTGTCTCTCTCTCTGTCTCTCTGTCTGTGTGTGTCTCTCTCTCTCTCTGTCTTTCTGTCTGTGTATGTCTCTCTCTGTCTCTGTCTCTGTCTTTCTGTCTGTGTGTGTCTCTCTCTGTCTCTCTGTCTCTCTGTCTCTCTGTCTCTCTGTCTCTCTGTCTGTCTGTCTGTCTGTCTGTCTGTCTGTCTGTCTGTCTGTCTGTCTGTCTGTCTGCTTGCCTGTCTGTCTGTCTATTTCTCTCTCCCTCTCTCTCTCTCTCTCTCTCTCTCTCTCTCTCTCTCTGTCTCTCTCTTTTTCTGTTCTCTGTTCTCTGTTCTCTCTCTCTATCTCTCTCTCTCTCTACTCTATTCTCCACTATGCCGCCTTTGTCCAAACCTCTGACGACTGCAAATCAAAGTTTACTGCAGAGGGAAAAGGGCCCCTTTTGTATTTTCCTTTCTTTCTCCTCCATGCCTCGTCCACACTCCCTCCCCCTTTCTTTCTCCTCCATGCCTCGTCCACACTCCCTCCCCCTTTCTTTCTCCTCCATGCCTCGTCCACACTCCCTCCCCCTTTCTTTCTCCTCCATGCCTCGTCCACACTCCCTCCCCCTTTCTTTCTCCTCCATGCCTCGTCCACACTCCCTCCCCCTTTCCTTCTCCTCCATGCCTCGTCCACACTCCCTCCCCCTTTCCTTCTCCTCCATGCCTCGTCCACACTCCCTCCCCCTTTCTTTCTCCTCCATGCCTCGTCTAAACGAGTGTACATGACTATTAGAATACAGAAGGACTATTAGAATACAGAAGGACTATAGAATACAGAAGGACTATTAGAATACAGAAGGACTATAGAATACAGAAGGACTGTTAGAATACAGAAGAGACATTAGAATACAGAAGGACTATTAGAATACAGAAGGACTGTTAGAATACAGAGGGCCATTAGAATACAGAAGGACTATAGAATACAGAAGGACTGTTAGAATACAGAGGGCCATCAGCATACAGAATGACTATAGAATACAGAAGGACTATTAGAATACAGAAGGGCCATTAGAATACAGAAGAGACATTAGAATATAAGTACCATTAGAATACAGAAGAGCCATTAGAAAACAGAAGAGACATTAGAATATAAGTACTATTAGAATACAGAAGGGCCACTAGAATACAGAAGGGCTATTAGAATACAGAAGGTCCATTAGAATACAGAAGAGCCATTAGAATACAGAAGGACTATTAGAATACAGAAGAGACATTAGAATATAAGTACTATTAGAATACAGAAGGGCCACTAGAATACAGAAGGGCTATTAGAATACAGAAGGTCCATTAGAATACAGAAGAGCCATTAGAATACAGAAGGACTATTAGAATACAGAAGATACATTAGAATACAGAAGGACTATTAGAATAAAGAAGGACTATTAAAGTGCAGAAGGGCTATTAGAATACAGAAGGTCCATTAGAATACAGAAGGTCCATTAGAATACAGAAGAGCCATTAGAATACAGAAGGACTATTAGAATACAGAAGGACTATTAGAATACAGAAGGGCCATTAGAATATAGAAGGCCCATTAGAATACAGAAGAGCCATTAGAATACAGAAGGACTATTAGAATACAGAAGGGCCATTAGAATACAGAAGAGCCATTAGAATACAGAAGGACTATAGAATACAGAAGGACTGTTAGAATACAGAGGGCCATCAGCATACAGAATGACTATAGAATACAGAAGGACTATTAGAATACAGAAGGGCCATTAGAATACAGAAGAGACATTAGAATATAAGTACTATTAGAATACAGAAGGGCCACTAGAATACAGAAGGGCTATTAGAATACAGAAGGTCCATTAGAATACAGAAGAGCCATTAGAATACAGAAGGACTATTAGAATACAGAAGATACATTAGAATACAGAAGGACTATTAGAATAAAGAAGGACTATTAAAGTGCAGAAGGGCTATTAGAATACAGAAGGTCCATTAGAATACAGAAGGTCCATTAGAATACAGAAGAGCCATTAGAATACAGAAGGACTATTAGAATACAGAAGGACTATTAGAATACAGAAGGTCCATTAGAATATAGAAGGCCCATTAGAATACAGAAGAGCCATTAGAATACAGAAGGACTATTAGAATACAGAAGGGACATTAGAATACAGAAGAGCCATTAGAATACAGAAGGACTATTAGAATACAGAAGGACTATTTGAATACAGAAGGACTATAGAATACAGAAGGACTGTTAGAATACAGAAGGACTATTAGAATACAGAAGGACTATTAGAATACAGAAGGACTATATAATACAGAAGGACTATTAGAATACAGAAGGACTATAGAATACAGAAGGACTGTTAGAATACAGAAGAGACATTAGAATACAGAAGGACTGTTAGAATACAGAGGGCCATCAGCATACAGAATGACTATAGAATACAGAAGGACTATTAGAATACAGAAGGGCCATTAGAATACAGAAGAGACATTAGAATAGAAGTACTATTAGAATACAGAAGGGCTACTAGAATAAAGAAGGGCTATTAGAATACAGAAGGCCCATTAGAATACAGAAGAGCCATTAGAATACAGAAGGACTATTAGAATACAGAAGAGACATTAGAATACAGAAGGACTATTAGAATAAAGAAGGACTATTACAGTGCAAAGGGCCATTAGAATACAGAAGAGCCACTAGAATACAGAAGGACTATTAGAATACAGAAGAGCCATTATAATACAGAAGAGCCACTAGAATACAGAAGAGCCATTAGAATACAGAAGGACTATTAGAATACAGAAGAGCTATTAGAATACAGAAGGACTATTAGAATACAGAAGAGCAATTAGAATACAGAAGAGCCATTAGAATACAGAATAGCCATTAGAATACCGAAGGACTATTAGAATACAGAAGAGCCATTAGAATACAGAAGGACTATTAGAATACAGAAGGTCCATTAGAATACAGGCCCATTAAAATACAGAAGGACTATTAGAATACAGAAGAGACATTAGAATACAGAAGGACTATTAGAATACAGAAGGGCTATTAGAATACAGAAGGGCTATTAGAATACCTAAGGACTATTAGAATACAGAAGGTCTATTAGAATACAGAAGGGCTATTAGAATACAGAAGAGACATTAGAATACAGAAGGACTATTAGAATACAGAAGGACTATTAGAATACAGAAGAGCCATTAGAATACAGAAGAACGATTAGAATACAGAAGAGACATTAGAATACAGTAGAGACATTAGAATACAGAAGGACTATTCGAATACAGAAGAGCCATTAGAATACAGAAGAGACATTAGAATACAGTAGAGACATTAGAATACAGAAGGACTATTAGAATACAGAAGAGCCATGAGAATACAGAAGAGCCATTAGAATACAGAAGAGACATTAGAATACAGAAGGACTATTAGAATACAGAAGAGCCATTAGAATACAGAAGAGACATTAGAATACAGAAGAGACATTAGAATACAGTAGAGACATTAGAATACAGAAGAGCCATTAGAATACAGAAGGTCCATTAGAATACAGAAGAGCCATTCGAATACAGAAGGACTATTAGAATACAGAAGAGCCATTAGAATACAGAAGAGACATTAGAATACAGAAGAGACATTAGAATACAGTAGAGACATTAGAATACAGAAGAGCCATTAGAATACAGAAGGTCTATTAGAATACAGAAGAGCCATTAGAATACAGAAGGACTATTGGAATACAGAAGAGCCATTAGAATACAGAAGAGCCATTAGAATACAGAAGAGCCATTAGAATACAGAAGAGACATTAGAATACAGAAGGGAAATTGAGTAGATAATGTGAAAAGAGAAATGAGCTGATGATTTCAAATGAAGAGGTTTAACAAGAGAGAATACAATGAGAACATAATGTCACATTTTGAGGTCTGTAATGGTCTGACACGCCAGACACATTCTATCACCCAGCTCCTGTTCCGTCTGCCTAGAGGTTGGTGGGGTCCAGACAATGTGTTATAACACATGCACAAACACAGAAGTAGATCTCAAGCTTAAAATCAAACGTTCTCCTGTTCACAAACTGTGGTCCTACAAGCAATCTTTTTTCCCCCTTAACTAACTAACTATGATACAGTGTAAAGGTCATTTTTATACTTTTTTGGCCCAGTGACTGTGTTGGCCTAAAAAACTAAAAC